>NW_005842529.1:323104-333631 GCF_000455745.1 Alligator sinensis
GGAGCCAGCACAGGGCCCAGGCTGGCAGGAGGGTGGGTTACAAGGTGGTGCTGAGCATGGGAAAAGAGGCCCCTCATCTGCCCCATGCCCGGTGCCCCATGCTACAGCCACTCACAGCCCCATGGTGCTGCCTGTGCCTGCTCAGGACAGCCCTGTGCAGGCTGCAAGCAGGTGCAGCAGGAAGCGCCAACCACGGGGTGAGGGAGAGACCGCTTTCCCCCTTGCTCTGCAGCAGCTCATCCCTTGCCCTCCCCTACCCTTACCTGAGGTTCCAGTGCCAAGGAAGGCACATGGTCCCAGGCCAGAAGCCCCTGCTGGGGCTTCCAGCTGGGGGGCGGGGCCGGGTGGAGCCCTCCAGGGCTTCCCCTGGGTCCTACTGCCCTTGGTTCCTATCATCTTTGACAGGAAGCAAGGACAGATACATTTGAATTTTCTACATTTTTTTAGGGACCCCATGGACTGGATAGAATGGCTTCATGGGCTGGATCCAGCCCGCAGGCCATATTTTGCCCAACCGTGCTTTAGACTGTATGCGGTATCTTACTGTATTTCCAAATACACACAATTTCCAAATCCTGTGAACATTGCTGACTCTGAACCATTCTTTTCAAAACCTAACCTTAAATTGAGACCTATTTCCAATCCTTCTCCCGTCAGTCAGTTGTTGTCACTGTATCATAAAAAGATTCTCTTTTTTTAAGTTTATTTTTCCCTGGAATAAAACTTAGAAGAGATTCCCTTCAAGATCTAAGAACATGTGGAGAAGAGAAATGGGGTAGGGCGAGAGCTGTCAAAATGTTTCAGTGCATGAACAAATGCTAAGATTTTTCTAAAGCACTGAGTGATTTGGGGTGTGTGACTTGAGATACTTCAAGGCAGCAGGGAGAATTTCAGAAAATGTGGTGCTGTTGGAGGGAAAAAACCCTTATGATATAAAGATACTTCAAGTTAAGCACCCATAGAAATGTTATGCCTCTTCCTCCCCTAAGCGTCTATGTATTTTCATAATACCTTACCTAAAAATATTACTTGTTTGGTGGGGAAGAAAACAGCTTGTATTCCTTGTATATCATTTTAGAAGATAAGACTTCTAGTAGCAGGACAGCATAAAAAGCAAATTGCCCTGTAGAAATTTGGAGGAGAGCACTTACTCTTTGTAAGGTTCTCTCAGTATAACAGATGCTGTTCTCTGACTTCAGTCCTTGTGAATTTCCACTGCAGCTTCTCTGTTTGTAACCAGTACACACAGTTATTATCTTTCATGAACAGCTTTAGATTATAGATAGAGGGCACATGTCAAGAGAGAATGTCAAGGTTAATGAGCATCAGGTTAAACCAACACTGCACCACTGGGACATAGCTCAAGGAAATATTCTGCAGTGAGGTGAACCATTCAGTATGTGCAGCCACCATCTTATGTCTTGGTGTTTGTTTCTATTGCTGTGGAATTGTACCTTGACCACCTGAACTCTGAATAACTATGAAACAACAAGAGTCTTTAAAGCAGCCTGGAAGGTAGAGTTCACTGCACTATTCAGTGGACTGAACATTTTCCAGGTTGTTATTCCATTGGCAGTCATGAAAGAAGCTTGCAAAACATTTTAACTCTAAATTCTTTGGTGCAGGACCTATCCTCAGATTTCTGTCTTATACAGAACTGAGTGCATTGCCAACACTTAAATAATTGCAATGATTATTATTAGGGCTTTTAATGAAAATCAAGAGTGTGAGATACTGGCATAAACCTCATGAGAACTGCAAAACTATGCCTCTTCAAGAGGCTCTCTCTACAGAAAAGGATTACTCCATCCACGTGGGAGGTACTTCCACAATAAAACTAAAAGGAAGTAATTTTGTTCTGCTGTACCATGATTACTCTTTCACATGGCCTGATGTTTTCAGATTACCTATCCAAAAAGCTGCAATCTGAACCTGATTCTTAAAAGCTACTAACCTAATGCAATGTTCCCTCCTACAATTCCCTAAGATCATAGTTCTAAGGATCATGTTTGGAAAGGCAGTTTTGTTACTAGTGGGGCAAAAAATCCACTATGGTGGGGAAAACTGTCTATCACCACCATGTGGGGAAGATGGTCTAAGAGGGCTGTAAGCAAAAATCACAAACCTCTGTGCCAGGAGGAGCTGGGGCAGGCAGGGCAGCCATTGCCAGGCTGGAAGAGCAGGTGGGGGATAAAGGGAACATAGCAGGTTGGGGATGGGGCCTGGGTGATTCACAGATTTGGCAGCAGACAAATCTCCGAATCAGATTTGGCTGAATCGATTTGGGACTGTGATCCGAATCACTGAATCAAATAACTGTCCCCTGAATCAGCCAAATCCAAATCTGAAGCAAATACTAGCTGCTTTGCACAGGCCTACCCGGCACTGATTGCAATATTCTAGATGCTCTCCTATGACAGTGTGAAGGGGAAGAAGAAAGTAAACAGAGCACATGGCATTCTCAACTTACCAGGCTGCAGCTGGAGCCAGAGCACAGCAGATGCTGCTGCAGCACTTCCAGAGCAGCCTCACACTCCGGATTGGAGGAGGAAGGCTGCCGGGAGGTATTTCCATCCCCGGAGAGGGGCAGAGGGCAATCCCCTACAAACCACTCAGCCAAGCGGTGTTCCCTGGAGCAGGAGCTACTTCCCTTGCCAGGAACACTGTGGGAATGACCCGGAAGGCAGGGTGCTTGAAAGACTGCCCGTACAGAGACTCGGACTCCACTGGATGCTGGATCAGCTACATTGGACTCCAGTGGGAAAAGCAGCAGTGATCTTCCTCAAAGGTCAGAGAAACCTTGGGTGGGGACTGATCAGAAGAGGGACCCCAGTGATGGACTGGTTTCTCTTGCCACTGGGACATGTACTGCTCCAGAGGGAGCAACAACTTACTAATTAATTCAGGGACTAGAGACTGCACCTTGAGTAAGGGGTGAGGACACCCTGAGGCTTTTGCAGCTTAATAGCCTGGCCTCGAAGAGATGGACGAAAAGAGACTGTCTTTTGGTTATTTAGATTCCAAGGAAGTACCATACCCTGTGCAGCCTGTTATAGGCACAGTACAGACTGAGACTATGGCCAGCCTGATTGCAGGCTGCTGCTGATGTTGTATCTGAGTCACTAGAGCATTCATTATCAGGCCTCAGCTAAACTTTAATTCTATCAAGGATTGGAGTGGCTAGGGTCAGGTAAAGGGGAGATTTGGAACCCTACAAAGATGACAGGAATTAGGACCAGAAAGATCACCCACAGGAAATTTCCTCTTAACAAGTTATAACAGCAAGCCGTGGCAAACGAGAGGAAAGAGCTCATCCTTCAGACTGGGTGATTTTAGACCAAGGTCCATCCTGTCACCACCTGTTGGTCAGTGATCTCTTGGCTGAGATCATAGGTCTTATAACACTGATAGCCAGCACAGACAGTCTTAAAGTGAAAATTTGTTACATTCATCTGCTCTCATACATAGTTCAGATTTGAACTGGAGACACTTGCAACTATAAAATACTGAAAACAATCATTATTTAATCCCCAAATTCCTCTTTCCTTACTATTTTCCACACATTCTTTAACAATTTTAACTGTTTTTTAAATCAATTTTTTGTCTGCATTGGTGTTCACCACCTTCCTCCATTTAGTAGTTTTGCCTTTTCTGCAACTAAATTATGCATAGAAACCATAGATATACAGAATTCAAACAACAGTTTTCCTAAATTAGCATAACAGGCAGATCTATCCACCTACAAACTCCTTTGCTCTATCTAGCCTCACAAAAGGGTTCAAAAAACATTTAAGGGAATACTTTCCTTTATGATGTATACAAGCATTCCATTCATCCACTTGAAGTTCATGCACTTAGTTTAAACCTCAAAACAGGTGCCAATTAGAGCTGATTGGCTGGTGGTCCAAAAGGGCCCTCCTCCCTCTCACAACTATCCCTTGATGGTGGGAGTGTGCTCTATTTTGAAACTGGGACTCTAGCTTCAATTGGGAGCTTTGCCTGCAGGCAGCTGGAGTTGCTCCCCTGCTACTGCAGCCACAGCTGGGGATCCAGCCATAGTAATAGGGCTTTTTCTGCCCTGCTGCTGGGGTTCTGGCCATGGGAAGCCCTGCTACTATGGACAGAGCTCAAGGTTCTCAAGCCCTGAGTCTGCACCCTGCACGTTCGGCTGCTACCACAGAGATCTAGATGGCTGCAGGGGGGAAAATCTATCCCTACTCAGCAGTTCAGGTAATTGTAGAGCTCTAAAGTGCCCTGGGAGACAAAGGCTCCACACTTGAGGCTGCAAGCACAGGGCTCTGAAGTGTCATGGGAGGGAATCTTCTCCCCTCCCCATACCCCATTGGCACATTAAACCCTATACTTGCAGCCCCCCAGTGGGGGCAGTGTTTAAAATCTAGAGCCTGGCTTAGGGCTGTGGAGAGGTGTTGGGTTTTCCCAGCACCTCAGCTGTTAGAGGGAGAGATTTGTATGACCCTGGTTCAGCATGAGAATGCAGTCTGTCTGAGTCACAGAGCATCTCCTTAGAGGGCAGGGAGGGAAAGGCAGCAAGGCATGCTGGGATGCTGGAGGGCATTGCAGTGGCTCCAGGTGATTGCAGCAGTATACAAGCATTCACTTAAATGCTTGTACCCCAATTGATTGAGACTTCAACCTTGTCTGAGGGACTGAAGAGTTTCTATTGCAGCAGCCATTTTTAACTGTTTAAACCCCTGTGAGCACTTGTTCACAGAGCATTTCAGCTGATGAAACTGTGATTCTACTAGTTGAAATGTAATGCTTGTATTTACCCTTAGATTCAGTACAACTGTCATTCACTAATGTTATTAATGTGTTTACTCTGACTTCCAGATAGTTTCAGGCTGATCATTTAGGAATAAAACATTGTAAAAATGAGAAATGTAACTATACCTGCTTAGAAAACGGTTAAACCCATTCCTACTGCCTAGTAGGACCAGTTATATCCATCTAACAGTGCAAGTACTGTTCTAATTTATTTCCATAATTTTACCATACAGATTTGGGAGCAAAAGCTGAATGCAGACTGATCTAAAGGAAGATGTTAACAGACTAACTTTATCACTGAATCTTTGGTACCTCACTGAGTACACACCCAACTTGATATATTGCTATTTAGGAACATAGAACTGAAAATGATTTAGACAATGGTTCTTATCCAAGCCCACTTGGCTATTATCAGAATCCAGTTATTGGGATTACAACCTATGTGTTACATCCCATCTTAGCCTCCCTGTTGATATACCAGCAAAGGTGCTCACTCTGAAGGTAACTGTTGTAATGCTGACACCTGACAAGTAGGAACTGGAGTGAAACCACTAAAACCCTGATCTTGAAAAGAAACCCATTGACTTCAGCAGAGCTCTCTGTGCATGCCTACAGCCACACATGCAGGGCTGCTTGCAATTTATATCATCTTGACCACCCTGTGGTAATATAGGATAGAGTTATCCTCTCCAAATGCTTTCAATGAGTTTAAAAACAAATAAACTTACTCAATCTTGTCAGATTTTATTTTAAATTAATACTTTGAGAGGTGAGTAGCAATCTTACTTAATGGTTACTTCATCTACAGAGACAGCTATTGTAACTGCTTTAAAACAGGCTTACCAGGAAAATAATTTCTAATGCTTATTATTATTTAGGCTGCAATGTGTGAGCAGAGAGAACTCTACCAGACAGAGGCTCATTGTGCTATGTAATGTATCTATACCAGACATACCCTGAGTACTCTTGAGCTCAGGCCCTAAGCCTGCAAACACTGATGCCTGCAAACATTAATGCACCTGAATAGTGCTAATAACATGGGACTGATTGGTGACATATGTAAAGAACAGCATGCATTTACAGGTATTTCTACACTGCATTCCCTAGCTTGGGTGGAGATAAGTGGCATAGTTTGAAACTAGTTAGTTCATATAGCTGCCAGTAGCCGCAAAACATATGTGGGCAGTTAAGCATGGTAGCATGTAGATCAGCAAAGGCTATCCTGCTTGCACTATCTAGGCCAGCTAGCTCAAAGCTAGCTTAGGTACCTCCACACAAAGTGAAGCTGCAGGCATTTGGGCCTCAGTAGATGACATGAAAAGTAGTTGAACAAACTAACCAGGCTGGGAAGGGAAGACAAAGTAACAGGTAATCTGAACACACACGGGCACACACACACACACACACACACACACACACAATTTGTGTAATGAAGAATGGAGAGCAGAATGGCACCTTATAGACTAATTCAGAGAATTAGCTTTTGTAGGTAACAGTCTACTTTGTCAGTTGTTATGGGTGGTAACGGAGACAGACTAAGCCTTCAGTTTCAATTACCATGCGATCTGCCTTGACGGTATCTGTGCCAGTGTAAGTGAACAATTATTTTGAGTAGTGGCTTTATGGATTTTTTTTTTGTAGGGAGGGAGTGCCACGTGTGTAAGGCAGCTTTTAAGTAAAAATGCGTCTACCTCCTCCTGATTGTCATTAACAGTACAAGTATGAGAGCTTCAAGGAAGCTGGTTTGGATTTAGAAATCTGTCATGTTATGCTTCCTCACTGCCAGCATTACAGATTTTCTCAGCAAGATGGCAACCACCACAAGCAAACTCAGAAATGACATCATTTTCTGATCAATTTTACAGGCAATATACATGCTGAGAAAGGGATTCCAAGCATGTGAAATTTCAGAACAAAGACAAAGCAAAAGAGAAGCCAACTTTCTCCCCTCCCTTTCCATGTTCCCTGGGAATTGCCCAAGCTCTCCATATGCTTCCCTAGCCATTTTCCTTTCCATACTCCTTAATCACATCCTTGTTTCAAATGCTAGCCAGGGTCCTCAGGATGAAATTTCCACCTTGATCTTTTCTGGTGCTGACTGAAGCTTCAGTCAAATAAAGTGGGTCATTCTTACCTCAGGAGATGAATGTGCTTCATACAGACACTGTTGTTCCAGAAAGGCAAAATGTAAAATCCTGGTCTTGCTGACAATAGAACAATAACAGTTAGAATTTAATATACGTTATCCCTTTATTCCCAAATCCTTTAGAATGATTTTTATATATCAAGCTCAAGCTATGCTTATATACACTACTGAAAGGATGCTAGCTCTGAGATGAAAAACTAGCTACAGCCTAACAGCAGTATTATCAGCCAGTTTAGCACCAGAAGAATATTCTGTGCAATGAAAAGGTCAGAAGGCTGCTTAGGTTGGAATGATGCAGCTACCATATCACCAGCAGTGTAAGTCCAGAGGGTCGGCTGGAGCACCAGCCCTTGTTGTCAAATTAGGGAGGGCACAGAAAGAGCAGGTCCTCACACTAAATGGCCCTGCCACTGCCAGCAGCCGGGCTGCAGCTGAGCCACCCAGGCACCGACACCACGCGGGACAGAACCTCAGCTACACCTCTCTACCTCACCTGGAATTAAGCCAGGACATCAAACTGAAACTACCACCCCTGTTTTCGGGGGATGGCCACAAAACCTTTAGTTACCAGACATGATAATAATCAAAGCTGCAACAGCTCCACACCCCAACAATGTTCTGGCTGGTTGGCCTCAGCTCTAACAGAGTGGAGAGAGCCATCTAATGGCTCAACAAGGCCACTGCCTGCAGTGCCTTCTACAGTTTTTCCTCAGGGACCTCTCATCCAGGCACTGACCCAACCCAAAGCTGTTTAGTTTCTGACAAGATCACAGCACAAAGAAGACACATACGTGCAAACAGTCACACTAGAATTTCCCTCCTGACAGCACAGAGAATTAACCTCACCACCAAGCCCTCCCCCCACCCCCAACTACATTGGGCGCAGCTTCTTGTAATCTACATTTCCCCAAATTAATGAACCCTGCAGAGAAGGCTGATGGCACATTTGTGGGATCATTCATACCCATCTCACATCCACAATGAGATGGATCAAAGCAACATGCTGTGCTGCAAAACTTGTGCCCATCTGCCACTCTACCTGTGACAGGAGGCACAAAGACAGTCAACAAAACTTAAAGGGACCAGGCACAAAACTCAGTAACCAGGATACCAAGGCTATGGAAAACATAAGACAGTGTGTTTAACAATGCAAGGCTGATGCTCTTGAGCCTTTGCTGCTGATTTATAGAGGCAGCCCAATTCTTTTATCCAGGCTAGCTTCATTTTTATTGTCATTAATTGTTTGAGGTTGGGGGAGGGCGTGAAGGTTGGCAAAGATTGGAGAAGCTTCTCCAGCTAAAAAATAGCTTTGGGGATGGCAGCTGGCAGTCACTGTGAAAATATATAAGGAACACATTTTAAGCACATAACAGGGTGCACTCAAATACATGGATAAATAGGATCACTTCCCCATGTGCACCCAAAGGTCATGCTAGTAACCATCCATAGGCAAACCCTCAGGTGTGTTAAGTCAGTAAAGTCCCACACGCAGGCTGGTGTAGGGCATTTCGGAACACTGGGGTCTAAAAGCTTAGTGAGACTGAACACGCAGGATTTTTAAATGCACCACTGCATGGTGCGCTGAGGGCCATTTACATGTGCAAAGCTGTCTGAAAAAAAATCAGAGCCAGGATTCTGGGTTCAGAAACTCACGCTCGTCTCCACTTCTGTATGTATTACCATATGTGCTTCCCAGTCTAGCAGAGCCCTCATCTGCACCCTGTTAGCAGCTCCTCGTGGCTTTTTTATTTTGCTGTTTGCATTCAAACAAATTTCCATAACTACAGGGAAAATTAGAAGCAGCCAGGAGATCTAACAACATTTCTGTCTTACCAGCAGAACACCCTCCAATATTAACCCATTGTTTCCCCCACATCCCCTATTCATAGATTCATAGATGTTAGGGTTGGAAGGAACCGCAGTAGGTCATCGAGTCCAGCCCCTTGCCCTGGGCATGAAAGAGCGCTGGGGTCAAAAGACCCCAGCTAGGTGCTTGTGCAGTCTCCTCTTGAAGACCCCCAGGGTAGGGGTGAGCACCACCTCCCTTAGAAGCCCATTCCAGATTCTGGCCACCCTCACTGTGAAGAAGTTCTTTCCAATGTCCAACCTAAATCTGCTCTCTGTCAATTTGTGGCCATTGTTCCCAGTTACTCCAGGGGGTGCCCTAGTAAATAGAACATCTACTCCCTGCTGCCCTCCCCTGATGAATTTATAGGCAGCCACAAAATCACCTCTCACTTTCTCTTGAGAAGGCTGAAGGGATCTAAGTCCCTCAGTCTCTCCTCATAGGGCCTTGCCTGCAGGCCTCTGACCACATGAGTGGCCCTCCTCTGAACCCTCTCAAGATTCTCCGCATCCCTCTTGAACTGCAGCACCCAAAACTGGACGCAGTACTCCAACAGTGGCCTGACCAGTGCCACATAGAGGGGAAGCATCACCTCCCTGGACCTGTTCATCATGCATCAGCTAATGCATGATAAAGTGTGGTTAGCCTTGTTGATCGCTTTGTCACATTGACAACTTATGTTCATCTTGGAGTCAACTATGACTCCAAGATCCCTTTCTGCTGCTGTGCTGCTGAGAAGGTCATCCCCCGGTCTGTAAGTGTGTTGGTGGATCTTTTTGCACAGGTGCAGCACTTTGCACTTGTCTTTGTTGAACTGCATCCTATTTCATTCTGCCCATTTTCTAACCTGTCCAGATCCATCTGGATCCGTTCCCTACCCTTTGGTGTGTTAACTTTGCCCCATAATTTGTTATCATCTGCAAACTTGGCCAGGGTGCTCTCTACACCCTTGTCCAAGTCACTGAAGAAGACATTGAATAACACCGGTCCAAAGACCGAGCCTTGCAGGACTCCACTGCCCACACCTTTCCAGGTTGATATCAACCTGTCCACCACCACTCTCTGGGTGAACCCCAAGCCAATTTGCCACCCACCTGACCATGTAATCATCTACATCACAATCTGTCAGTTTATTTACAACAGAATGAGATACCATATCGAAGGCCTTCTTAAAGTCTAGGTAGATGACATCTACCTCAACTCCTGCGTCTAAGTATTTTGTGACCTGGTCATAAAAAGAAACAAGGTTAGTCAGGCAGGATCTATCTGCAATGAATCCATGCTAATTTCCTTTCAGCATTATTTCCCCTGCTGAGCTCCCACAAATGTGATCCTTAATTATTTTTTCCAGAGTTTTCTCAAGGATAGAGGTGAGACTACCCGGCCTATAGTTTCCTGATTCATCCCTCCTCCCCTTCTTGAAAATATGGACCACATTGGCCCTTTTCCAGTCCTCTGGGACCTGACTGTGCGGGCCCTCTCCCAATCCCACCTGGATTGCCATGTGCAAGTTCTCTCTCGATCCCATCTGGGTCGCCATGTGCGAGCCGGGCCCGTCTTTGTGCACACAGGCTGTGGCCAGCAGCCCGGGTATACGGGGCTGGAGAAAAACCGCGGCGCGGTTTGGTACGCTCGAGCTAGAATCAGTCACGGAGGCGTAATGGTTGATTGAAAAGATTATTTACTTACACCCAAGGTGGTCGCGGTGTAGGCTGGTCAGCTTTCCAGGCACAGCTCCGCTTGAGTTCTC
>NW_005842529.1:334231-334740 GCF_000455745.1 Alligator sinensis
TCAAACGAGCAAACAAGCGGACAAACAAATAAACAAACAGAAAATTCGCTGTCCTGGAATTGAGTTACAGAATAATCAAAAAACAATACAAACACAAAATCAGAACTTTAGATTGGAATATCCCCCCTCGTTGAAGGCACAACTGAATCAGACCACACGCTCGTCAGTCAAGTTGTTATGGGCTCTCACTACGGGTTGCTGAGCTAAACGAGTAAACACCAAATTCCCCAACACAAGGAGTTCATCCTCTAAAGATCAAATCAAATAATAAACACAAATACATATACACATAATTAGATTCATAACGAAGAACTGCACGATCAGGGCTTCAGTGGGCGTCATGGCAAAGTCATACGTCAGGCCCTCGCTTCCTTCAATGATGTTATCCCTCTCAGGGCTTCTCTCCGCCACGCGCTCTGAATTCTGGATCTGTAAATAAAACTTATAAAACAGATTAATGATCTTACTTAATAAACTTAAACAATTTTCCAGCTCAATTGGATGAAACC
>NW_005842529.1:334813-335442 GCF_000455745.1 Alligator sinensis
TGGCTTGCATCTCCTAAGATCCGAAGCTGTTTCTTAGTGAGTCCAGAACGCTGTAGGAGAAACCCAAACATGTATCGCTCCTCCAGGGTTCTCTGTGGTCGATTGGACTCACGACGTCTGGTGTCCTGAGGTCTGGTTGGGTGTTGATAATCTTGATCAAGATATGATCCGGGCTCCATCAGGACACGCAGTCGCGACAACTGGCAAAGGAGATTACTCACGGGTTGGTTCACCATTGAGCTGAGCAGAATCCGAAGGACAACGATGTTCTTCTGTCCATAGATCTCGAGACAGTTATCTAAACTGTGAGAGGTTAGTGGAACAGTTCCAGGATCTCGCAAGTGATGGTGAGGCCATGGTCTTATTCGCTGGAGTGATGTCAATCCCAGCGCACACGCTCCTGGGTTCCAGGTACAGTACGAGACGCCGACGAGTGCTAGCATAAGATGCTCTGCGCCAGTATATTCTGGTCGTCCCGCATGCCATACATGGGCCTTTTGACTAATCAGTCCTGCAACAAGCGCTGGCAGTGGAATAGGCCAGTGAGTATTAGCTGTTACCATGTTGATGTCGGTGACATGTCCTCTACTCCACGAGGCCTATCTAACTAGGAAGCTTGCTTCTTCCTG
>NW_005842529.1:336762-349629 GCF_000455745.1 Alligator sinensis
TCCCCCGGAGCTGTTAAGACTCCGTGGGTTCGACAATTGGGTCCATAGGATAGGGATACGTCTAGACTGCGATTGGCGATGGGGAGAGGCTAGAGGTTATGTGCCTCGGAGTTGTTAAGGCTCCGAGGGTTCGGTAAATAGGTCCCCTGGAGTTGTTGAAACTCTGTGGGTTCGACAAATTAAACCTCTGTTGCCCTCTTAAGGAAAAAGCTGGGTTCGTAGGGATTAGCAGCGCTTAGAGATCTTCACGCTCCTTTCCCGAACTCCACGTGCTTTCTCTCTCTCCAACTTGGGCGGAAACTACCCAAGCCTTTTGTACGGCTAGCAAGCCAATAGCTAGCTGCCACGTATGCCTACATTTAGAACCGGCCAATAATGTGGCACGAATCTAAATACAAATGGCAGGAACTCCTTTGCATCGTGCATCACTATAATGCAAAAGAAATGCACTATGCAAAGAAAGCTACAGAACTGGCGGGAAAAGCTCCTGCACGCAGGTTCTCCGTTACAACAGAACACTCCACCGTGCAAAAGAGCTGCAATTTGGCGGGAACATGATTTAGCGATGCCGAAGCACACACAAACAAGAAAAACCACAACTTTGGGTTGTGACACTGACCAGAATACCACGAGTGCTCGAACAGCCGTGCCAGCGGCTCTGCTATGACACTGGCCAATTCCTCCAGCACCCTTGGATGAAGTTCATTCCGGCCCAGTGATTTGAACACATCCAGCCCCCACAAATGCCCCTTCACTAAGTTTGTGCTAACAGTTGGTGGCCTGGTGTCCCTCCTGTGTCTATCTATTCTCCAACTGGGAGATTTGTCTTGGTCTGTGTCTAGGAATACACGTGCAAAGAACTCATTGAAGAGCTCAGCTTTGTCCCCGCCTCTCTGTCACCAATTTCCCTAGTCTGTCCTGTAGGGGTCCTATGCTCCCCTGCGCCTTCCTTTTGCTCCCTTAATTTTTGTTGTCCTTAACTTTTTTTGTCCTTAATTTTTGTATACATTATTTTAATCATAGGTCCCTACTTACCCAGTTTACCACAACTCTCTTAGGTGCTTAGCACAGTGGTACCAAGGCTAAATACAGATGGTCAAAAAGCCTGAGGCTGAATCAATTCAATCTTTACAGGTTAGTCTAAGCTGTGTTGATTGAACCAATAAGCAAGTGAACAGACATTCACTTTTGATTCCAGAAATGCAGCCACATGCCTGCAGCAGCATAGGCCAGAAGTGGCCCAGGCTAGAAGCTGCGGGTGCTAGAGCATGCCTCCCTGCTGGGCTGGAGCAGACAGCTTGGACCAAGGCTAGCTAGCCTACCCTCCAAGGAGGGGATTGTGGGGATGCTGGAGGACTGTGAGTTAACTTTAATCTGGAGGGGATCTGGGACAGAAGTTCAATAAACTGATTTAACCTAAGACAGATTTGTCTAAATCAGTTAAGTCGGATACTACATCCATTCAGATTTATCTTAAACCTGTTTCAGCCATTTTAAAAGCAATTTATGTGCACTGAACTTTCTGTTAAGTTACAGATTTGAACCGTTTATCGATCACTTGTACCAGTTTATGTGTAACTTCTGTCCCTAGCCACAGAGTTCAGATTTGTGTTTGTGTAACTGAAAGTCAGTTTCCTGCCTCTCGTCCCCACTACCAAGTTGCCAATCTGAGCCCCTATTCTCCTTGAAGTTGTGTGTATCTCCAAAACATTTGGAAGAACATCTTGTGTTCTATCATTTATCGGAGATACTTGCTCTTGTGAAACAGTTTAAAAAAAAAGGAAGCCATTTGCCTAGATAGTAGGGCTGTGTGAAATTTCACTGGCGGTTTTGTTTCAACACTTTCACAAATTTTGAGGTCAGAACAGCAAAGTCAGAATGAAACAAAGGCCACTGAAATAGACTCGAAACAAAATGAGGATAGTTCAAATGTTTCGAAAGTCAAAACCTTTCGACCATAGGCTGGAGATGGGAAGTCAGTTCAGCTCGGCTGACTTTCCATCCCCAGCACAAGATCTGGCAGGGAACAGGAAGTCAGCCCAGCTGGGTTGACTCCTCATCCCCCACACTAGATCCCCATCCCTGGTGCTAGATCGTGCGGGCGGCAGGAGTCCCCCTGAGTGATCTAGTGCAGGGGATGGGGAAGCAGCCCAGCTGGGCTGACTTCCCATCCCCCAGTGATACATTCAAACAGCATCAAAACAGCCTTTCTGTTTCGAACGGAACAGAACAGATGTTTCAACTCAAAATGAAATTTGAAACGGAATGCTGTTCCATCAAACTGTTGAAACTCAAGGCAAAATGGAATGGTGCCATTTCACACAGCCATACTATATAGCTTATTAGCTTGGGGGATGTGTCTTCTCTCTTTGGTTTTCGTCTTTCAGTATGTATAATGAAAAGATCTGAAACAGTTGGGATTTATATAGGCTGATTTAGCAGCTTTTGCAGACAAACATAAACTGTGAGAACTAAACTGACATTGGGTCTCACTTGTTTTCTTCCTGAAAAAGTTCTTTGTTATCTGCACAAGAGTTTAAGTGCTTCAGACACAAAGTATTACTACTGCGGTTATTGTGTTTTGTTTCTGGGCCAGATGCTCACTTGATGTAATTCAGCCTAGCACCACTGAAATCAATAAACCATGTTGATTTATAGAAGCCAAAGCTCAGGCCCTGTGTTGGAATGCCATTTTTTTAATGTGTTCTCTTTTCATTTAATATATTGTCTCACAGCTGGCTCTGGGGGATTTTGTGGTCGTCTTACAGCTTCACGTCTCATCCGTAAGGGAAAAAACGCCAAGGAATCTCCAACTGCTAGGTGCTCCATGCCCAGGAGTTAGCTAAACACTGATTCAGAGTCTTCTCTGACCAATTCCACAAAGGTTGTGGGACACACAAAGGAGCATAGACAGTCTACCTGCTTGATATATTCCTAGCAGTGCATTGCCCCATTAATAGTTCTATATAGAAACAAAAAATAAAAATAAGGGGGTATTGTTACACGTGTTATTTTTTAGTCTGGTTTAAGCAGAAAATTACAGGAAGAGAGAGAGAGAGAAAAAAACCTGGGCTTGAATAACATTTTTTTCTAACTGGATTGGTACACCTTTAAGGGGAAGGAAACAGGAAATGATCCATCCTCACCACATACAGACTTGCCTTGTTCTTCCATTTCTGGCTGAGTGATAAAATGTTAAATGTCATTTCCTGTATCAGTGGTTAACCACTGGATGCTAGATCAGAGATTTACCAGAAGTACAATAGTCAGAAGAAGACCCGCTGCTTTCAATAACCCTTTCTTGTGCCCTGTGGGAACCATTTAACCTTTACACAAAAAAAAAAAGAAGCCTGGATTTGGATGAGGAGATAAAACTCAAGAACTGTGCCAAATGCTCACACCTTGCAGGAAGTCGCAAGGAGAAATCCTTCCCCACGCTCAGGTCATTCACAAAACAGGAGGTCATGAGGGCATACAACAATCAACCACAGAGTTAGTTGTTAGCTCTCAGTTTTATTGGCACTTGGGATAGAGGCATGGGGGCCATAAGTGTTTCTTTTATTTCTGTTTTCTCACATTAGAAACCAGAATATTTAGAAGATACACTGACATAGGAATCCAGAGCATATGTTCATATCCCTTCCCTTTCAGCCTTTACTTACAATTTATTTTACACCACAGAGCCTCAGCCACTTATCTATGCAGGCACTGGATTCATTTCATTATTAGTGGGGATCCGAGTTTTCCATTTGTGATGGAAAAACACAGTAAAACCCAGATTTCCACATTTTAAGGAGAAAACCCCAGATTTTCTCATTTTAAAGAAAAAAATGCAGGAAATGGTGGGTTTCCCGTTGCAGGTTGGCAGGTTCCAGCCTGCAAGGGGCTGGGGGGAGCAGAAGGACAGCATTCAGGCAAGGGGTGCCATGTGCACTTACCCACAGGTAAGTCGGGCAGGGCTGAGGCCCCCACAGTGAGAGAGGGAGGGAGCTGGGCAGGGCTGGGACTGGGGCTGCTGCCCAGCCTGGGCAGTATGTGGGGCTTGGGGCCAGAATGAGTGGCCGCATAGCCACAGCAGGCAGTGGGAGGGGGCCATGGACAGCTCGTTCAGGGGTTAGGGTGGAGGTGGCTCCCCGCTGATATGTGCATTTCCAGGTGGGGCATGGCGGCATGTGTCCCCCAGATTTGTTCATGGGGCAGGCTGCCTGCTGCAGGCTCATGCTCCTTGCCTTGCTGTCCTCCCCCCTGGGGTCTCCAGGGCCCAGCGGGTGGAAACAGACATAGCAGAGCAGTGGGGCTGGGCAGGAAAGCGTGGTGCTGCTGCCATGAGCCCCACGCTGTCCTGGCAAGATGCCCCCTGCCCACCCACCAGCAACGAGGGGCACAACTCCATGCTGCCACCCCCACTGCTGCCAGGCAGGTAGGGGGTGTCTGAATAAAAAGGTGACCAAACGCCAGTCCACATGCCAGACCAATGTAAAGCATGAGAGCAAGTTATGCTTGGGGTGTGAAAACCTCATGATCACAGTGCTGACAGGCACGTGATCAGATGGCCTCAGCCAATCAGAGGCTACATGAAGCGTGTGACTGCAAGGCGGGCAGTCATGGGCTCCTGACTGAAAATCAGCAGCACATTCTAATTGGCTCACTAGTTTATAAAAAGGACAGAACTCCTGAACTAGGGGGGATCCACGCATCAGTTTGGAGAGGCCTGATCACCCTTTCCAGGATTCCACGTCCCCTAGGTCGAATGTATACTCGATACCCGAACATAGTGAGCTCTCGTGTGGCAGTTATTGTTGCTGTTGTCGTTATTGTAATCTCTCTCTGACTGTAACATTGCAAACAGTTGTTAAAGAGTTTTCTGTCTTCCTACGCAAGTTGTAAGTAAAACTTCATTCTACCATATCATCTTCATTTGGGTCAGTGTCCCTTTCGTCCCCGGCCTGGTCGTACTGGAGGGGTGGCTATTCACCCACCGCAGTTTACCACATGGCGTCACGAACAGGATCTCCGGGGCAAAGGGAGAATGAGGAGTGCATTGACCAATCAGTCCGGCATTGCCTGTGGCAAAATCACCACAGGCCCCCGACCACAAATGCTGATGACTTATGGGCCCATGTGGCGTACCATCAGGCCTAGCAAGACGGGAGGATCGGCGGCCATGTTTCGATCTGCCCGACTGAAAACACTGGGGAGGCCACTCAAAGAGTGGGTCATTACCGGCCTCACTCACGCAGCCCTGGGGTGTCTCCTCGCTAGCCCCGCAGTCCTATACTGACCACCCGATATGGCCGCGGAGGTACAACTCAATCATGTCAAATCCACCGACACAAGCGATCATACCCCTGCAAAAGAGTATGTTAAATGTATTAAATATCTAAAAGAGGGTGGCGGCTGCGACACACCTCCTGACAAATTCAGGTGCCCTAACCTCAGCCCCGGAGACACTGAAAATGAGATTGTGACAGGACTCCGGGAGAGCCTTGAAACCAACAGGCGGGAGGCTGCAAAATGGGGAGCAAAGAAGTGGAATAAGGGCAAGATAATTAATGTTTTATTTTGCACGGTGACCACCCTGTTGCGACATGCGGCGAACCAAGCCAGCGTGTTGGAGACACTGGCTAAGATGGCCGTGGATCGGAGCACCACACAATCCAAAACGCCACTCCAAGATGGCGCCACTGAAGAAAAAGAAGGAGTGGCTAAAGCGTCCGAGGCGCAAAATCCCAACGCAGGCGCAGTGAGTGAAAATCCCCTAGGGGAGGGCCTGCGCACTGAAGCGGGAGGGGCAAGTGAAATCACAGAAGCGGGAGGGGCAGAGGAGACTCCAACAGCCCCGCACAAGGGACCACCCCCGTACAGAACCCCACGCCTATACCCTGCCCTCCCTGCGGAGGCAAGCGCACCTGCTCTACAGGTAAACCCTGTAGCACTGATCAAAACTGTCACTGATGGCACAGCAACCAGCACACTCACCACCTTTCACACCTGAACTAAGGGGGAGCTTCAGGAGCTAATGAAAGAAACCCAGATAAATCCGGGCGAAACACCCATAATATGGCAAGGGTGCCTGATACTAGAACACGGGGCAGATCTGGTAGACCTCAAGGAATGCATGGCACTCATGCGCCAACCCACGTGGAGCGGCAGAATGTGCAGTGATACAACCAAGGTACTGCGCAACCGAGCCTGGCCAATTCCTTTGTGTGCTGCCACGATCCCAGCATTGATGACCCAAGCCCATGCCTGGCATGTGGATCCACCGGGTAACCCCACGGCCACACAACTTTTGTATGCCATAGCGGGAGCAAGCTATTTAAATTGGGACCCCGGGAGGTACCCGTTGAATTTAACTCCTCATCAGGCGAATAATTATTGGCCTCATCGTTGGTGTCACGACCCTGGTGCTGTCCCCATGTCCATGTCAGCAGTAGAGGCCTGCGTGGAAATTTACAGGGGTAATAACACACCCATGTTTCGTTTGCTGTTACATCCATTGGTGGGAGGCCCAATAGGGAATGTCCTAAGCAGTTTAGGGAAACTCACTACGGCACGCAAGACAGAAACCGCATCTGCCCCACCATCGGAAGTACGGGTGGCTGAACCCTGGGGATCCCCACCTAATAAACCTCGAACTAACTACCTACCGCGCGGACCACCACCAAACCGTACCCCCGAAGAACGCGCTAGGTTCGGGTTTTTGTTAAGCAAAAGTGGTCTAGAAAAGGACCAACTCCGCAGATTAGGGGATGAAGGGCAGCGAATACTAGTACTTCGTCTAGGCTTTAGGCCGAGACCACAAGAATACGATAAGGGAAAAAACGAGTAGCGGCCGCCGAATCGGGCACCGACGGCCGACCCTTCAATGATGAACGCCCGTATGTCACCCTCAACGTTAGCACACCCAGAGGCTCTGATGCAACACCGACACGCTTTTTACTCAACACGGGAGCCCAAGTAAATGTAATAAAGCCCTAAGTCCCACATATTAAAACATCAAGGACTATCTTTGTACGGGGTTTAAACGCTACAGCTACTACAACCTTAGTAAAGTTCAAGATTGGTACTAGAGTTTTACACGGGGTCCAAGGGGGCATCAATATTCTAGGAATCCTGGGGATTTACATCTTAAAAACCATATTCTCCTCGTACTGCCGCTATCTGTCACCCAGGAGGATAAACATCAGCCCACTTTAACAAACCCGGCCCCATGGCGTTATCAACCGATTCCAACGCGCTCTACACTTAAGAATCAAGTCAAGGCCCTACTACACGACTTAAACCAACGAGGTTGCATCAGCCCAATAAGATCATCTACCTATCTTTCAGCGGGATGGGGTATTCCCAAGCCGGGAAAACTAACAGAAGCCCGGTTGGTGGTAGACTACCGGCAAGTGAACCGCTGGTGTAAACCACTCCAAATGCCCGCGGTCCAAACGATAACTGAAGTCTTAAATGGTATAATCGAGACACAAAGGGGCGGAGAATGGTGGGCCATAACTTTAGATTTAAAAGATATGTTTTATTCAATCCCCATAAATGATCCACAAGGGGTCCTTAATATGTGTATAAACGGCGAAATGTATAAATGGGAAGTTTGCCCTCAAGGTTACCGTAACGCACCGGCATTAGCGACAGCAGCGATGAACAACACCCTTAAGCGCTTCACACATTTCCATCCATGGGCCGAGGACGTAAAAATCTGGTCCTACGTTGACAACATTGTCATCATGGGAGATCACTGTGCGACGGTCCACAACACCGCTGAGAAGTTAAAAGACCACTTAAGCAATGAGGATGGACAATAAATATGACCAAATCTATGAAGGAACCGTCCTCAGATATCATCTTTTTAGGGACACGATTCGCAGGTCAGTACCGATGGGGGACGGCGCACAACTCTACACCTAAACTTGAGTCCCAACCCATAACTCAAATGGACTTCCAGGGCCTTTTAGGCCAACTAAATTGGTTCCGTCATTACATGACGCCACCACACTTAAAAGTCATACAACGATTGCAACAACAAATTTGGAAAAAAACCCAGCGAAGGGAACCTTGGAATGACCGAGATCAACGGGCCTTAGAAGCAGTTCTCAACGAAGTTAACAACACACACTTGATCGCACCACCTGCTAGCACCCCGTTAATAATTCAGGTGGGCTTTACCAGCGAACACATCTGGTTCACAGCCAAGGACCCGGTGACGGAGCAGCCTGCTTTCACCGGTCACCGCACACTACAGGCCCACCAACATCGGTATGGTTGTCTAGCAAAAGTTATGCTTGCGGCCCAATTGGCAGAACATCTGTCGATGTCTCCAGGTACCCTTGTGGCGCCAGGCGGTTCTATGCTAGCCTTACTCAACCCTGGCCAAAGTCACCCTGAGTATCAAGGAACACAAAAGATTTGGAGCACGACCGTTCTGCGGTTTCAATACTATTGGTCAGCGTGGCAAGTCATCGACGGGGAACTGCCCCCCGACAATGAAGATGAAAAACTGAGTATACCTCGGCTATATGGGACTACATCACTAGCCTGGATAGTCTCTGACGGTACATCCCGCAATGGCGGCGTGTATGGCTTTTACTGTGACCCCTGTAAGAACGCCGATCTCCGCTCAACCTCCTCAGATGAGTCGGTACAAGCAGCTGAATTACGGGGATTCCATCTAGCACTCACACACGCTCGAGACCATCACGATGGAACGCTTCCAGTCCCTGTCATCGCCATGGACTCAGAGTACATATATCGAATCATCACCGGGGTAGCACAAGCAATGGAGCATCAACCCATCTGGGAAGACGTTAAAGATACTTTGCTACAGTTCTCCACACCACCATTAGTTAAACATACACGCTCCCACCAACCCGATACGGATCCCGTACATGCCATCATCGACCGCCTATTGGCCCATCAAGGACCACCAAGTGAAATAGGCGTATTGCAATTAAACCTGGCAAACGTGGCAGATGATCAGCCATTGCTGAAATGGCTCCATGATTTCTGGGGGCACCCAGGTGCCAAAAGGGCACGGACTCGCTGGAAGTAACACAGTGATAAAGGGCCAAGTTTGCAGCGATGGAAGGAGATAACCCAAGTATGCCCAGCCTGCGCTAAAGAGAAACCAACACACCACAAACACATGCAGGGTGTCTTTGACTCCGCACACTTCACACCGGGAAAGGTGTGGCAAGTGGATCTGCTTGGACCGCTCCCAGGATCAAGACCACCGAACAAAGGACTAGTGATCGTGGACTTGGGAACTCGCCAACTTCTTGTCCTCCCAGCAAGGAAAACTACCGCTTCCACAGTTCAGGGATGCTTGCAGCTCGCTTTTGCTCGTTTATAGTTTCATAGTTTCATAGTTTTAGGGTCGGAAGGGACCTAATAGATCTTCTAGCCCGACCCCCCGCCAGGGCGGGAGAACAACAAAAGAACCCTAAACAAAAAACGGGACTCAAATGAGTCCAGCCAGGTAGGTATCCAGCCTCTTCTTAAAGATCCCCAGGGTAGGGGCCAGCACCACCTCCCTTGGAAGTTGGTTCCAGCTCCTAGCCGCCCTAACTGTGAAGTAGTTTTTTCGGATGTCCAATCTGTACCTCCTCTCCATCAACTTGTGCCCATTACTCCTTGTTATGCCAGCGGGGGCTAGGGGAAACAGCGTCTCCCCCAAACCCTTCTGGTTCCCCCTAGTGAGTTTATAGACGGTCACCAGGTCCCCCCTCAGCCTTCTCTTGTGGAGGCTGAATAGGTTCAGGTCCCGCAGTCTCTCACTGTAGGGTCTGCCCTGTTGTCCCCGGATCATGCGGGTGGCCCTCCTCTGGACCCTCTCCATGTTGTCCACATCCCTCCTGAAATGGGGCGCACAGAACTGGACACAATACTCCAGCTGCGGCCTGACCAGCGTCGCATAGAGGGGGAGGATCACCTCCCTGGCTCTACTCGAGATGCACCTGTGGATGCACGACAAGGTCCGGTTAGCCCTGCCAACCATGACCTCGCATTGTCGGCCCATGTTCATCTTGGAGTCAATAATGACACCAAGATCCCTTTCCGCCTCCGTGCTCTCAAGTAGGGAGTTCCCCATCGTATAAGTGTGCTGCTGGTTCCTACTACCCAAGTGCAGCACCCTGCACTTGTCCGTATTGAAACACATCCTGTTCCTGTTTGCCCACCCCTGTAACCTATCCAGATCCTTCTGCAATCTCTCTCTCCCTGCTAGCGTGCTCACCTCCCCCCAAATTTTGGTGTCATCAGCGAATTTAAACAGGTTGCTTTCCACCCCAACATCAAGATCGCTGATGAAGAAATTGAACAGCGCAGGCCCCAGGACCGAGCCCTGGGGGACTCCACTACCCACCTCCCCCCAAGTCGAGTATGATCCATCCACCACCACCCTCTGAGTGCGAC
Source organism: Alligator sinensis (assembly GCF_000455745.1). NCBI lineage: Eukaryota > Metazoa > Chordata > Crocodylia > Alligatoridae > Alligator > Alligator sinensis. The sequence continues at coordinate 347,179 of NW_005842529.1, forward strand.
CCTTCAGCCAATCTGCAATCCATCTGACTGTGTAGGCATCTATGCCACAGTCGCCTAGTTTATTAATTAGGATGGGGTGAGAGACGGTGTCAAAGGCCTTGCTGAAGTCCAGAAAGACTACATCCACCGCGACACCTGCGTCCATGGCCTTTGTGACCTGATCATAAAAGGCAATCAGGTTGGTCTGACATGATCTCCCCCTAATAAATCCATGCTGATTGCCCCTGAGCATCATCTCGGATGCCGGCCCATCACAAATGTGCTCCTTGATGATCTTCTCAAAGAGTTTCCCCAGGATTGAGGTAAGACTGACGGGCCTATAATTGCCCGGGTCCTCCCTTTTCCCTTTTTTGAAGATGGGGACCACATTAGCTACCTTCCAATCGTCTGGCACCTGGCCCAAGCACCACGATCGCTCGTAGAGCCGTGCCAGGGGCCCTGCAATAACCCCAGCTAGCTCCCTCAGCACCCTGGGGTGGAGAGCATCCGGACCCGCTGACTTGAACGCGTCCAGCCCCTCCAGAAGCTCTCTAACCCGGTCCTCCCCAACCTGAGGTCTGAAGGCGATCCCCTCGCGTCCGGCTTCTATCACAGCAGGGAAGTCCCGGTCCCTGCACAAGAAAACGGAGGTGAAGAATTGGTTAAAGAGGTCCGCTTTATCCTCTGACGCAACCACCAGATTGCCCCGCATATCCTGCAGGGGCCCCACATTACCCGGCGCCTTCTTCATCCTCCCAATATATTTGAAAAAGGACTTTTTGTTATCCTTAATCCTGGACGCTAATCCGAGCTCTATCTCCGCCTTGGCCTTCCTAACAGCCCGCCTGCAGGCCCGAGCAGAGGAGGTATACTCCTCTTTGGAGATTACACCCCCCTTCCACCGGGCGTACGCCACCCTTTTGGCAAGCAGGCATTCCCGGACACCCTTGGTGAGCCAGGGGGGCTTTTGGACACTCCTGCCCGCCTTGCTTCTTGTCGGGATGGACACCCCTTGGGCCCCGAGTATCGTTTCCTTAAGGAACGACCACTCCTCTTGGACGCTGAGTTCCTCTGCCCTCAAGGACCCCAGTTCCTCTCCCACTAATCTCCTCATCTCACTGAAGTTGGCCCTCCTGAAGTCTAGGGCCACCACCTTGCTGCGGGCCCTTGACACTCTACGCTGGATGGTGAATTCCAGCACGCGATGATCACTATTGCCCAGGTGGTCAAGAACCTGGAGGCCTCTTACCAGGTCGTCGCCTGCGGCCAGGACCAGGTCCAGCAGAGCATCTCCTCTGGTGGGACTGTGCACCTCCTGAATCAAGTGGAGGTCCTGCAACTCGGCCAAGAACCTCCTGGAGCGGTCCGTCCCGGCTGACTGCTCCTCCCAGCAGATGTCCGGGTAATTAAAATCGCCCATGACAACTACATCCCTTGCTTTTAGTGTCTCCGCAAGCTGGCCTGAAAATTCCCTGTCCAGCTCCTCCTCCTGATTGGGGGGTCTGTAATAGACCCCCACCGTCAAATCCCTCTCGCCTTGCCCCCCCTGGATCTTGACCCAGAGCACTTCAGCTCGCCCTTCCCCTGACCCCATACTGCTGGCAGAGGATGTGTAGTGCTCCTTGACATAAAGTCCCACCCCCCCCCCTGATACCCACAGGCATGCCAGAATAAGGAACATGGCTTTAAGTGAAGAGGTAATGTACAGGAAGAAAAAGTAACTATAGTATACTACATACAAGTAACTTTTTATATGTGGTTACATGTAGTTACCTGAAAGTCTGACCAAACTTATAGAAGTGATGCCACCAAATTTAATATTCACTTGTGCAAATACCTACAATGCAAATATCCAAATGACAAAACCAGCATGCACATGCTGATTAGGTTCTCAGAGCATATACTTGAGTTTATACCATTCTAGGCCCTTGGTGCTACTCAGGGAGAGCTTTAATGATACCTGTAGCAGTGCTAAGCACACACGGTAACAGAGAAGAGGCATAAACTTAGCTTGCTAGGCATCTTTTCACTAATCACTAGTTTAGGTTGATTACAAGTCTGCGCGAGATACACAGTGAGTCAACAGCCACTATAGCTCCATTCTTATACTAGTTTTGGGTTACAGAAGGACTTTACCAAGTGTCAAAACGCCCCCGTCTCCTTCAGCCTGGTCCCCAGAGCCTTGAAGTCCCTCATAATACGGTCAGGGTTGCCTCTTGCCGCGTCGTTTGTACCCACACGGACGACAACCATGGGGTACCGGTCTGCAGGCCGGATGCAGGCCGGGATCCTCTCCGTGATGTCCCTGACCCGAGCCCCAGGCATGACGCAGACCTGCCGTGACATGGGGTCGGGACTGCAGATCGGACCTTCCAGCCCTCGCAGGAGGGAGTCCCTGATGACTAGGACCCGGCGTTTCTTCCTCCTGGTGTTCTCTCTCCTCCCAGTCTCTGTCTTGCGTGGAGCGGCATC
>NW_005842529.1:349827-352837 GCF_000455745.1 Alligator sinensis
CCCCCCCGGGTCCCCCGCAGCCTACTCCCCGCAGCCTGGATCTCACCCACCTGCTCCTCCAGGGCACTAACTCGTGCCCTGGAGGAGTATAACTCGTTGGCAAGTGCCCCATGTTATACACTCTGATGGAGGACCACCTTTTAACTCCAAAGCTATAGAGCGACTTGCGGCAGAACATAACATTCAGTGGCATCACCACTTGCCCTATCATCCACAGTCCAATGGCGTTGTGGAACGTCATATAGGATTGTATAAGGAACAGTTAAGATTAAAAGGAAATGGGCCATATAAAAATTGGACCAAACATAACACCGAGGTACTGATCTCAATGAATGCTACAAAGACACTATGGGAAGAACTCACCCCAGCACCACGCCCACCTTGGAAGCCGTGTTATTCTCCTCACGAAGCAGTGTGGCTAACCGTTCCTACAGCCACCTCTAAACATCCGTCCCCAGCACCGGGTGTTATAATTAGGGCTGGAGATTACCCTAATACTGATTTTGTTTCCCTCGAAGCAGTCACACCCACACGTATCGTCTTAGCCCATCACAATTGGTTAAGCCGACAGGGCACACCTTCCCGTGTATAATACAATTTATAATGCATCACTGACAGATCGCGAGTTTTGTGGTTTTTTTAGCTTTCTCCGGTGGCGACAACATGTCACGAGGCGACCTCTTCATCATCAGTCTACTAGTGTTCACGACCAAGGCGGCTACAGGGACAAGCGACCCCGATGATCCTCTGCAGCGAAACTCCGTGTTGCAACTAATAGAAATCTGGGCCAACGCGACTGGACCCCATCCCGAGGGTGTGATGGCTTGTATACCAAAACCAAGTGCAATCGACGGGAATGTGTTAACTACGTTTGTCGCTCCACTTGACATCACCCGATGGTTCCGCGAGGTACAAGGGCCATTGTGTGGGACCTTTATCTGTAGAACCAATGGCCCCATACCTTGCCCGGGTTGTCAGGTAGTGTCTTTCCCCGACCACACAATCACAAGAGGGAAAAAAAATGGCGGCATACTACTGGCCAACAGGTCCTGTAACAAAGAAAAATATTACAAGCTTAAACTGTAGGAGTTGGGGACTAGGGAGTCATAAAGTAGAAACAATTGACTGTCATCGCATTCCATGGGGGGCATGAAAGTGGGGCACAGACAACGATCGGGTCCAAACCTTGCCATGGTCAGCAAGGCAATACTCACCTTCATGGTTCTTGTTCCTTAATAGTACCCCGATGCGGAAAGGGGGATGGGATCCTAACAAAGGAGTAAATTTGACAGAATTTCATGGTAACCACCCACTGTTAAGTGCATTTTTCCCCCTTAGACAAGCGGAAGTACGATATTTTGAAAGCCGTAATTTGTGCCATTCCTACTGCACACCCAGGGTACAAGCATTGTGGTGTAGAAGACATAATTTGCCAACTAACGCACCCCGCGGTCTTATGTGGGCGTGTGATGACGGGTTACTATATACGGCTTTACCCGTTGATTTCGACAGTGCTTGTTTTATAGCGAGCGTGGAACTGTGTCCACCTCTCGCCACCAATACCTCCAACCCGTATACCCCATGGGTTCGGCATTCTGATTCTAGACAGAGGCGCACTACAACCATCTGGTCGAAAATGACTTATGGTGAGCGGGTGGCGAAACGAATCGAATGGCAAGTAGAAGGCCTGTTCGTATGATGGGTGGGAATAATGAAAGCCCGTGATGCCGTTGTCCACCTAGCTGAAGAGGTAGAAGTAGGGTTCAATGCCACTAACGAAGCCTTGACCTTAATGAATAGGCAGTTACAAGAAACATCATGAATGACCCTACAAAATAGGCTTGCTTTAGATGCCATGTTAGTGCATAATGGAGGAGTATGGAAGTATTTAAACTTATCCACTGAATATTGCTGCATATCTATCCCGAATATTACAGTTCCTTTAATGTCCCAACTCGAGTTAATTCGAAAAGCAGCTAAAGGCGCTAATGCCATAGCTAGTATCAGTAAAGGCTAGCTTGCAGACCTTTTTTCAGGATTTGGTTGGGACTTTTCTTCACTAGCCATGCGTATAATCGCTCCGTTGTTAACCCTACTAATACCCTTACTAGGCATTTTGCTGTGTGTTTGTATTGGTTGTTGTATTTTGAACACAGTTAAACGTCGAGTAATGACGCTTTCGACCTTCGTGTATACCCAACTGCCTAATGTAAATGAAGAAGAAATAGAACTCGAAGGTATTTAATCTGGCATTTGGTCAAGGGGGCATGTCTGAATAAAAAGGTGACCAAACGCCAGTCCACATGCCAGACCAATGTAAAGCATGAGAGCAAGTTATGCTTGGGGTGTGAAAACCTCATGATCACAGTGCTGACAGGCGCGTGATCAGATGGCCTCAGCCAATCAGAGGCTACATGAAGCGTGTGACTGCAAGGCGGGCAGTCATGGGCTCCTGACTGAAAATCAGCAGCACATTCTAATTGGCTCACTAGTTTATAAAAGGGACAGAACTCCCGAACTAGGGGGGATCCACACATCAGTTTGGAGAGGCCTGATCACCCTTTCCAGGATCCCACGTCCCCTAGGTCGAATGTATACTCGATACCCGAACATAGTGAGCTCTCGTGTGGCAGTTATTGTTGCTGTTGTCGTTATTGTAATCGCTCTCCGACTGTAACATTGCAAACAGTTGTTAAAGAGTTTTCTGTCTTCCTATGCAAGTTGTAAGTAAAACTTCATTCTACCATATCATCTTCATTTGGGTCAGTGTCCCTTTCGTCCCCAGCCTGGTCGTACTGGAGGGGTGGCTATTCACCCGCCGCAGTTTACCACAGGGGGAACCTTGCTAGGGTGGCGTGAGGCTCAGGGAGGCAGCACTGAGCTTCCCCACCCTGTTCTTCCCTGCCACGCTGGGTCCCACTCACTGAGCTGTGGAGGCCTCGGTGGGAGGGCAGCAGGGCAGGGAGAATGAGTCTGAAGCAGGCAGCCTGCACCCCAACCACCCCCCCCC
>NW_005842529.1:352868-360418 GCF_000455745.1 Alligator sinensis
AGGCTCCACTCTAGTTGTGCTGCCCATGGGGGAGGGAGAACCGAGCTGTGTACTCTGCTCCACCGCAGTGGCCACCGCTTCCCATATGTGGCAGCCAGGGCCCAGGTGCTGCAGCAAGGGGGAGTGGGCTGTGGAACTGAGTCCCTGTCCCCATAGCCCTGACAGCTGGGGGCTGCCTCCAGTAAGGTTGGTGGGTGCAGGGGGCTGTGAGTGGGATGTAAGTGGCACAAGCAGGGGCAGAGGGGCTGTGGGTCAGCAGTGAGGAGAAATGGCATGGTCAGGGCACTGTCCTACCAGGGCTGCTCAGCACCACAAAACGGCAGGGGGGGGGCAATGGGACAGCCACAGCTGGACCCACATGCTGGTGAATGAAGGGGACAGGGGGAGCTCTGATTTTCCATGATAAAAAACCCAAAAATCAAATGCCAAAACTTATAAGTATTTAGAATTTATTTTATTATAGCGATTGAGGCACTGGCAGGCTTCCAAATTGCTTTAAAAGTGTAAATATATCATTAAAACATTGTGTTCAACTGATATCTATGTATATAGTGGTATTTCATTTAAAAAAAACCATGGATTTCAGGGTTTTAAATGAGAGAATTTGTTATTTTTATCAGAGAAGTTGTGATTTTTAAACAGAGAAAACAGGATCCCTGATTATTAGTGTGATTGTTAGTTGCACTTGCTCCTGTGATTAAAAGCTGTTTGGGGGACAGCAGCTGGCAAAGGTAGGAGCAGATAAGGAAGATCTGACTAGTCCTATGTTGTCCAAGAATGCATTTTACACATGGGGCTGGGTGTACGTGTACCTGTACAACTGGGGCAAAAATTATTTTTCTGATTATATAATATTTGCAAAGGATTCAGAACTTAGTAAGTGCTCGTGAAGGTTCCTAGATGTTTTCTTAAAGATCTGAAGACACTGGCCAAACAGCAGTGACTACTGTTTAGAGGTCATGCTTGCTGTAACTGTCTTGTGGATACAGTTAATGCTTATGAAAGTGAAAGCATGAGTAACAGCAAGTCAGAACCAAGTACTTGATTCAAAGAGCAGATGCCAAAGGTGCTTTGTGCACAACTTGGAACCATGGTAACTCCTGCTTTCCCTTCACAGCCTTAGAACAGCATAGAAAATGTTGCTTGTGTTGCCTGCAGCCTGCACTGCACATGCAGCGAGGCAATAGGGAATGATGCCCTTTGGACCCGAAGTTCCCTTGGCAAACTGCAGCAATATAGGGCATAAGCACAACCCTTAGCCAATAACAAAACAGCATTGGCAGGCTCCAGAGGGAGATGCATCCTGCAATCCCGGGGGAGGGGGAGTGCTTTAGACTGAGAGCCAAAAATAGAACAGGCTTCCCTGAAAGCCAATGAGACTCCTTACTCCAAAACTCACAGGGAATCTCTAGGGTATTCATCCTTTCCAGGAACCCTGCTAGGAAAATTAAAAAAAAAAAAAAAAAAAATATCAAGGGACTTCATTGCTTTTTTCCTCAACATTGCTTCCCCTGCCTCCCCCCCCACTCTCTCTCTCTCTCTCTCTCTCTGCAGACACCTTAGCACCAAGCTGTGCTTGCCCTAGCCAGAACTTTCTGAATCCACCCCATTTACCTTTGCCTGCCAAACACTGCAAATATTTGTGAGTGAGGCCACCTCTCTTCCTCAGCATCTGTTGTAAAAATCCACATGAAACCCAAGCAGTAAAGGCTGTGACTCAGAGCCACTAAGCAGCCAGAAGTCCCATCACGCAGCCCAAGTTTTACATAGCAGGAGGTTACAGTAATGCACTCTGGCTCACCTCTCTCATAGATCAAAAGACTCAACTGCTTTGAAAGACCTCTTTGCTTCTTGCCCTGGATTTACTTTCCTGCATACTAAGGAACTACTTCCTAGCAGGAGGAGAGTAGGGTAAAGAGACATCTCTAGGTAAGAGACCAATTTCACATCTGGCTGCCAAGTAGATCTTGGTACACAGCAAGATCTCTTGTCTAAGCTAAGAGTCAGAACAAGGACAAATAAGAGTCAGAAGACCTGAGGTCTAATCCTTACTCTGCCACTGACATGCTGTTTGATTTGCTCGCTTAGCACTCTGAAAATAAGGTAATTTCTAGAGGAATATCAGGTAGGGGCAGGGTGAACTCCAAAAGTTGGAGGTGGATTGACAGTTGGGGCTAAGGATGGAAATGAGTCAACAGGGTGCTCCAAAATGAGCCCTGCTGATAGAAGTTTAGGAGCCTGAAAAACAGTTGGGCTGCTTAAGGGAATTTTTTGACAATCATCAGGGTGATTAGGAAGAGCTGGCAAAGCAGAGGTTAGTCTATTTCATTCATCTGGGAATGTTCAACCTGCGTAAGGAATTGGGCTCCCCGTGGGTTGAATAAGCAAGCCATTCTCCATTCCATGATAGCACAGAAAATGCATGTGCTTCTACTACTCTAAAAATGATAATCCAATGCATTGCTAATCTCTGCCACCTGAACATCATGAATCAGGAACCCCCAAAATCACACCTTCTGCAATTAGAAAAAGAAAACATATACATTGGGGGGGAGGGGTCATTTACCTATTGGTTTCTGCACCTTTGGGATGCATCTGAGCCATGTTTTCAAGGCTTTTTAAAAAACAAAAATAAGCTAAGATTCATTCACATGTTCAGAACTCCAGAGGGTGGGACTTTTTAATTAAGTGTAAAATAGCAGTATTCCCTTCCCAGGTTTTTCCTTTTGGGAAAATACTTTCATATCCTCAAAAGAAAGATGTTACAGAGGGGCAAAGTATTTTAGTAATGTGTAGTATTAGTGCATCCTCCTCACAAAATAGAAGCAGCTAGTCTCTGGTTAGGGCAAAACTCCCAGGTAAATGAAACCTAATGCAATTGCCTGCAATAGTTTTCACTCCAACTAATATGCAGCAATATTGTAGTACCTTAAAGCCAGTTTTAAAACTGATTTAGCTAAATGAGTCCACCCCCAGGTTTAAAAGCTGTTTAAACCTGTCTTAGAATGATTTACCCTAATGCAATAACTTGCCCCGTTTCCCACCTCTTTCTACATCCAGCTCTAAGGGGCCATGATGTTACTTATAGCAATGAAAGGCAGAGATACAGGGTACCTACCAGAGATGAAAGGTAGAACCAGGTGACCTCTCAGGCCCCCTTTGGTGTTATAGGTGAATACTCATTCGCATTTGTTTTTAATAGGGGATGAAGGAAGCCAAATTTTCTCTCAACAACAGCTCTGCTTTTGTGCAGTAGCTATAACAGTCACCTGAACAGAATCAGGAGAAGTCAGAGAATATCAGTTTTCCCTGAAGGCTTCTCTTCACCTCAATGTCTTCCTGCAATGCCCTGAGCAGAGTTAGAAAGTTTTTCTGTCTTGCAGATGATGACAGTAATGGTAAGCATCCCTGTGTACTGCTGTTGTTGCTTTTTTTTTTACAACTGACAAGACTTGTAAAATTGAGGTGTGCATGTCTCTGCCTCCCAAACCCCGAATATGGGATGTTGTATGTGCTAAAGCCTCAAAAGGAAGGAAGAGTGAATATGCAAACACATGCTGCTCTTGCAGTATTACCTAATTCTTCCCTTCAGGGTTTTTTTTATCTTTGACTTCCTATTTCTAACCCAAATAACTTTCATTTTGGGTGGACTGTCTCCTAACATTAGGGCTGACATGAGTGCCGTTTCTCAGAAGGCAGTACTGCTGAGAATGGCAGGGATCTCAAGAAAGCTTTTAACTTTCTGAAAAATGGCAGAACCACTGATGTTAAAACTCAGATCTGTTGAGAACGGGTTCTGGATAGGTAAATGATCTCTCTCATTCATCCCTCTATCAAAGAAAGATGTTCTACAGAAATTTAGTTTTATGTAAGGCTTCTCCTTTTGCTGCTGTTCAATATGCTGTGTACTTGCTGATGATATCCTTCTACCCCAGACGTATTCCTATGGTGGTATGTCTATTTAACTAGTAGTTTATAAAGTACTTCAGGATCTAGAGAATGAAAGATGTTACACAAAATGTAAATTAATCTATTGTATTTGAAAGCAGTATTAATTTATGGCACTAAAATACACAAACAGCTCCTCCCTCAGTGACCTCTTCAGTATTGTTGACCCTCATGGCTGAAAAATCTAGGCCTCATAGAATCATGAAATTAAATAAGTCCTGCATTCTTTATATGGTATCTGCCTTCTGTCATTAGTGTCCTTTGAATCTATATTTTCAAAACACTTTTTCTCTGCAAACAAGGTGGGGAGGAAAGCTAAGACCTTAACTCTGTTTTTTTAATTGGAAGAGGATTTTGTGTAATTGCATGGCTCCCAGAGTTGGGACTTTAAAAGAAAAGCCTATAGCAGCATAACTTCCTGCTTTCTACTTTCCCAAGCTCATAGCAAATAGGCCTGCTTCGTACTTAGTCTGCCTGGTACAGGACTGCACTCTTTTTTTAATAGGGGAATCGTCTCAGCCTGCCTTTGCAGAGCTGGCCTTCCAAATCTGGCAAGGCCAAGCAACCGTTCTACTGCAATGATTATAACAACTGACCATTCCTTGCTATTTTTTCTTATCTTCCAGCTGGTGTATACCTATTATGATTTCATTACCTCATTCAAATGAATGTGGGTATCTCACAAGCAGTGTTTTTTCTTCTGAGCTGACTTGCTTATTCCGTGCCCCTCTCCCCACTCTGTGACAACTTGCAATCTCATGCATCTGCCTTTGATAATACAGTCATTTCCACAGTGACCACCCTAATGTTGCCAGCAAGGGACTTACGATTTCAGCTTGTGTGCATGGAGAATGGGATTGGGGAGTGGGAAACAAAGATCTTGTTTCTGTGCAGGCTCCCCCAGCAGTCATAATACAAAGGGATGTAGGAGATGTACAGCCAATTATCTACAGAGAAAATGCTTTCCTTGGTTCACTGATGCCTCCTGAAACAGCTCTGAAAGGCAATGTAGGCCCCTTGCTTAGCCCCCAGGTATTTAACCATGTGACAAGAGGAAAGGCAATTCAAAGCCACCGCTGTAGAGGATCATGGAGTCTGCCAAGGAGCAGATGCCTTGGCTGGTAAATTAGCTTCCACAGTTTGGCATCTGGGGCTGTGCGACTGCCATCCAAAAAAAATGAAGAGACTGGGGGGGGAGGCCCTGGCACTGACTTTGAGCTCAATACCACCTGGCCAGCATCAGCCATTTCATTAACAAGTATTATTGCATTAACCCATCTGGTGCCTAGCAGTTGATTTCCAAGAGTTGCTCAGAAGTGAGAGAATAGCAGAAAGATTTATTTTAGCTAAAGTAACCCTGATTAGAAATGAAAGTTGTTTCCCTTTCAGGAATGTCCTGCGGAGACACAAAACTGATAAATAGGAAAGACACATGACATATTGTTAGTGTTACTGCTTTAAAACTCTAACTTCCTGCATAAGCATTTTAAAGAGCTGTTAATAATAATTTATATTCCGAAATAGGCATTTGTATTTCCAGCCTGTCAGTTCCCACAACCATCTTCCATTTTAACAGTATTCTTGCGTCTTAATCTGATTCAAAGTATCCACCTACTAATATTCAGTCAGGTCTTGCTAACTACCAATTTGCTGTAACATTATGCGCTAGTATGCTCAGAATAACAAATAATTACCTGAGTAGCCCCAGCATAGTACATTACCTATGTTTAAAAAATAGTCAACTTGTCTGTTTTCAGCATTGAGGAAGTAATCTAAAGCTCCTACTATAAAGCTCTCTGAGAGTGCTGACAGAAGTGACATTTGCTATGTGTAAGCCCCTTGAAAGCAGAGCACATTAAAAGTGACCAATCATGTGACAAATCAACCTTCATTTAATGAAGGTTCAGACAAAGGTGCTCCAATGTGGAGTGCCTTCATTAATTTTTGCCTGATGAGGGCTGGGCTGATGCTGTCTGCAGGAAGTGAGGAAGGATAGGGAGCTCTTGTCTGGGGTTTGCCTAGCCTGCACTGGGGGGGAGGGAGGGGGGCTCCAATCCATCACCACCCCCTCCAGCACATAACACCAATAAGGGGCATATATATGTTGCCTAGACTTTAAAGAAGGAACCCAAGGGTGGGGAGGGGGGAGATGCTCAGTTCCCACTGGGCCTGTTCCCCATTCTGTTAGCCAGTTTTCATAGAATGACAGAAAAATTGGGAAGGAGCAATGTGAGCAAACCCTCACACATGTATATAAGACACAATACGTAAAACACCAAGACTACCTTTTAATAAGTAAAAGCAGGAGGAGACTAGGGCATTTCCAGTGCTCTGCCACAGCAATGATATGGAGGTAATTAGATCTCCCGAACATATATTAACCTAAGAGAAGGACAATGACCCTACAGAAGGGGAACTCCCAACAGTGGGCATGTCTACACATGCACTTTAATGTGCAGTAGCTTATTTTAATGTGTATTAAGGTATCACATAAAAAATCATGTGATCACAGTTAAAATAGGCTACTGCACATTAAATATCACATAAACGTGCACATTCATAGTTTCATAGTTTGTAGGGTCGGAAGGGACCTTGACAGATCATTAAGTACAACCCCCTGCCATGGCAGGAAAGAGCACTGGGGTCAAACGACGCCAGCAAGGTGTTCGTCTAGCCCCCTCTTAAAGACCCCCCAGGGTAGGAGCCAGCACCACTTCTCTTGGAAGTTGGTTCCAGATCCTAGCCGCCCTGACAGTGAAGTAGCGCCTCCTGATATCTAGTTTAAACCTACCCTCTGCCAGCTTGTGACCGTTATTTCTTGTCACTCCTGGTAGTGCTTGGGGGAACAGGGACTCCCTGAATGCCTGCTGGTCCCCCCTGACTAGTTTGTAACAGGCCACTAGATCCCCTTCTCAGCCTTCTCTTGTGGAGGCTGAACAGGTTCAGGTCCCTTAGCCTCTCCTCATAAGGTCTGCCTTGCTGCCCCTTGATCATGCGGGTGGTCCTCCTCTGGACCCTCTCCATGCTGTCCACATCCCTCCTGAAGTGCGGTGCCCAGAACTGGATGCAGTACTCCAACTGTGGCCTGACCAGTGCCGCATAGAGGCAGAGGATTATCTCCTTGGACCTGCTTGAGATGCATCTGTGGATGCATGACAAGGTATGGTTGGCCTTCCTGACCCCCACACTGTCGGCCCATGTTTATTTTGGCATCAATAATGACTCCAAGATCCTTTTCTGCCTCTGCACTGACAAGAAGGGAGTTCCCCAGCCTGTAGGTATGCTGCTGGTTCTTCCTCCCCAGGTGCAGTACCTTGCACTTGTCAGTGTTGAAACCCATCCTGTTCTCATCTGCCCACCCCTGTAACCTCTCTACGTCTGATTGCAGCCAATTCCTGACTTCTAGCATGCCCACATCCCCCCCACATCTTAGCATCATCAGCAAATTTCAATAGGGTGCTTTTTACCCCCTCGTCCCAGTCACTGATGAAGATGTTGAATGATGTGGGTCCGAGGACCGAGCCCTGGGGGACCCCACTGCCCATATCCCTCCAGGTCGAAAATGACCCATCCACCACCACTGTCTGGGTGCGGCCCTCCAG
>NW_005842529.1:361528-365990 GCF_000455745.1 Alligator sinensis
TCATTGAAATCTGTCCTCCTGAAGTCCAGGGCTGCTGCCTTGCTGCTGGCTTTTGCCGCCTTGCGCTGGATGGTGAATTCCAGCAGGCAATGATCGCTGTTGCCCAGGTGGTCGAGCACCCGCAGCCCCCTCATGAGGTCACCACCTGTGACAAGCACCAGATCCAACAAGGCGTCTCCCCTGGTGGGGCTATGCACCTCTTGGGTTAGATGGAGGTCCTGTATCTCGGCTAGGAACCTACGTGAGTGGTCAGACCTGGCTGACTGCTCTTCCCAGCAGATGTCTGGAAAGTTCAGGTCCCCCATGATGACCACGTCTTTTGACCTAACTACCTCTGTGAGCTGACTTAAGAATTCCTGGTCTAGCTCTTCCCCTTGGTTGGGTGGCCTGTAGTAGACCCCCACCGTTAAGTCCCTTTCCCCTCGACTCCCTTGTATTCTAACCCAGAGCATTTCAGTGTGCCCCTCATTTGACCTTGTGCTACTAGATGAGGAATCGTATTCTCCTTGATGTAGATCGCCACTCCCCCACCTTTCCTCCCTGTCCTATCCCTCCTATACAGCCTATAGCCCTTGATATTCACCGCCCAGTCATGCGTTGGGTCCCACCATGTTTCTGTGAGCCCCAGTATGTCTGGCTTGGTGTCAGCTAGCAGGAGGGCAAGTTCCTCCTGCTTGTCCCCCATACTGTGAGCATTTGTGTAGAGGCATTTGAGGCCTCCTGATCTGGCCCCCTAATCTCAGTACTACCCAGGTCCCTGTTGCTTACCTGGGTATTTGTTCTGCTCCTCGTTGGTCTAGGCTGGGCTGTCCTTGTGGGTGTCTCTTGGGGTTTTTTGTGCATTCATTAGCCTATTGCACATTTTTGTGCATTCTGGGGAACTGCCACCCCCCCAGCCAGTCTATAGCCAGTTTGTAGCCATTTGACCATGTGCCAGTATTGTTTCCTGAGCCTAAAAACCTTTTCTCCTTATCTCACATTCATTTCACAAATATACTAGCAAAGAGTGATTATATTGTCTTTCAATCTCTGCTTTACCAACTTAGCAGCCCTTTTTTTTTTTTTTTTTTTTTTTTTTTTTTTTTAAACCCATTCAAGTTTTAAAACATCTTTTGAATGCTGGTCACCAGAAATGCCTGTAATACTCTGAATTAATTCTTAACAGTCCCTTGTAACAATGCTGTTACTAGTACCTCTCAACTGATTATACTGTTTCTCATATACTCTAGCATAGGTGGATCTAGGATTTTGAAAAGGAGGATGCAGACAGTGTGGTGCATCATCACGTATAACACAACACATATTTTTATCCAGGTAAAAAGTTAAAAAGAAACTAGAAGCTTTGCTAATAAGTAGAGGCCTAGAGTTATACAATTCAATGAGACTGAAGCGAAAAAAAACCCTCTTTATTGAGATGTGCATTAATTTGTTATACCATGTATTATATGTATAAAAACACAACAAACTAGGCCAAAATAATCCATTAGTCCTACAGTCATTATAGTTAAATGTATGTCTCTTTCAGATTGATTTAAAAAAAAAAAAAAAAACAACCCAGGCATTCTTGTGCATCTGGACAGTGCTTCCAATGCTTCATTGAAAGTGATTTCTGCACCTGAGCTAATACTTCCACACCTAAGCTAACATTTTTAGGTACAGTTAAAAAAACAAGGCTGTGAAATGGGAACTACGTAACTAGGAGCAGCTAACAGACAGCAACATTACAGAAGTAAGGGTAGCTGAAGTAGTGGAACAGTTAAAGACCATTTAAATGGAAAGAGTAATTAACACCTGTGGAATGAAGCATTTAGAAGGAATCAAGCAAATTATGATGAGCCATTAAATCCGCTGATTCCCTCACAGCTGCCTGAATAGAAGTTCTGCTTTAACTGTTAGGCAGTAGTGGTGTGCAAAGTGGGCCTTATTCGATTCGGATTTGCATGGGTGTCTGGTGCCTCTTGAGTCAGAGGTGGGGGGTATGTGTGCCCCCTGACACCAGTCAGCGGCTGGGGGGTGCAGTTCCCCGGCAGCTGATCTCACTCACTGTAAAAGCGGCCATGCCGCTTCTGGAAGTGGCTGTGTGACTTCCGGAAGTAGCACAGCTGCTTTTGCTGGCGGCCCCGTTCCCCAGCTGGTGCTTGCAGGTGGGGCACTGGTGCTCCCGCCTGCTCTCCTGCCTGCCAGCTAAACAGGGAGTGTGGCCTGGGAGGACTGTACCAGCACTCTCAGGGGGTGCACGTGCACCCCCTATGCATCGCCCCTGCAGATTCGGATTCAGCCCAAATCGGGGACATTGATTTGATTTATTGATTTGGATGACTGTCCCTGATTCGATTTGGCCGAATCTGAAGATTCGATGCTGATTCCGAGAATCAGCAATCCAGACACGGACACAGCTTTAAATGTTTTTTCTATGTACCTTGAGGTGCCGATGTGGCTCATGATTGCTGCAATGCTGGGGTGCATGGAGCGTCCCACAGAAGTGTGGGGGGGTTCTTCACGTGCTCAGCAGTGAACCTGGAAGTGCACCAGAAATACTTCTGGTCCTCTGCCGGGGAGCACGCCGGGGGGACAGGCCCTCTTGGCTCAGCAATTGGCTGTGGGGGGGACGCTGGGTGCCCCACCCCAGACCCAGGAGGCACCAATAGCTGACACAGAGGGGTCCCCCAGCATGCTCCCCAGCAGACCTGGAAGTGGACCAGAAGTGCTTCTGGTTCACTTCCGGGTCTGCTGCCAAGCGTGCTGGAAATCCCCCCTATTTCTGTAGGACGCTCCATCCACCCCAGCATCACAGCATTCACAGGCTGCCTGCTACCTAGAGGTATGTAGAAAAAGCATTTAAAGCTGTGTCTGTCTGAATCTCTCCAAATCGAATCGGAATGCTCCACATCAATTTGGAGAGATTAAAGCGTCATCTGATTCAATTCGGATTCAGAGATTCAGCCACCGAATAGAGCCGAATTGAATCAGGGACTGAAGCTTTGCACAGCCCTCCTAGGCAGTTGGCTTTAAACTTTGGACAGAGCAAAGAAAGAATTCCACTTTAAAACTTGATATCCAGACATAGGAATGAGAATTTCCCACTTCAGAAGACAAAAAAGTAGCCCATCCCTCCAGCCCCTGTACCCTGAGTTCTCAACTCCTGCTTGCAAAGTGAGCCCATGCTTATATGCTTGTCTGTGTACCTGAACAAGACATTGTGGTTCCCAGGATGCTTTCCACCCACCTGACAGGCAAGTGGAGGAGGAAAAATTACTTGTGTGAATGGAATGAGGTTTCCCCAGGTCCTGACTGTTCCCCTGGGGGGTGGGGCAGGGGGAAGAAGCTCCTCCTCTTTTTCCTCTGTCTTCCAGTTGTTCATTGTCCCACAACTACATCAGGTGTGTAGTTCTCAGGATACAAATTAATATCTGCCCACCTTATCTTCGTCCTTTCCTTTCCTGCCTTATTGCTAAGGGACAACAGTTTGTGGGGAGGTAAATGAATGAAGCAGGCTGACAGTGGAATTCGGGGTGGGGAGGAAGAATGGAACTCCTGCGGGGTAAACCTGGCAACAAGAGGAAACCCTTGATATTTTCTGGCCTGATATGAAGGAGTGGGAGAGCATTTGTCAGAGTGGTTTTGAATTCTCTAAGAGTGAAGTTCAAGGGGAGGGGAGGGGGGTAACTCCTGCACCCAGCCACATCCTGGTACTTGGATCATTTGGTGACTTGGTCAACAATGGGCTTCCTGGGTGAATCAGAAGAAAGCGTGGCAGGGAGCCACTAGGCAATTAAATGCTGCATTTTTTTCAGCATGAGCAAGCAGAGCTATTCCTCGGGTGAATAAAGTCTCTAAAGGGAGCAAACCGAAGGCCTGCTAAAAGCTCCTGAGATTGCTCATGCAGGCATAGCACCATCTGGTGCCAAGAGCTTGCCAAAGCAGCTCCTCGAAGAACCCTTGCTAAACCTTTCACGGTATTGTAAGGATGTTAAAGGCTCTCTACTTGAATGTGAGAGAGAGGTTTTTGAGGATCAAACTTGCAAAGAAAAGTATTTAAAGAAAATAAAGGCAGACACGTTTGGAAAATCTTGAGAGGGGGAAGGGGGTGGAATAGAGAAGAGACTCATGCTCAAATTCAACAGGCACTTGGGATTTTGTTGTAGAATCTGTTTGAGCATGATGCTATATTTCTTAGTTTCAGGAGTTTTAATGGGACCAAAGGTTGAAGGTTGAGAGGCGACCTTGTGGCTGCCTATAAGTTCATCATGGGGGCGCAGAAGGTAATTGGTGAGGTTTTATTCACCAAGGCACCCCTGGGGGTTACAAGAAATAATGGCCACAAGCTAGCAGAGAGCAGATTTAGACTAGAAATTAGGAAGAACTTCTTCACAGTTAGAGTGGCCAAAGTCTGAAACGGGCTCCCAAGGGAGGTGGTGCTCTCCCCTACCCTGGGGGTCTTCAAGAGGAGGTTGGATATGCA
>NW_005842529.1:366021-375393 GCF_000455745.1 Alligator sinensis
CTGCCTATGCAGGGGGTCGGACTCGATGATCTATTGAGGTCCCTTCCAACCCTAGCATCTATTAATCAAGGTCTGGGCTGGGGAGCATTTCCTTGTCAGCAAAAAAGAAGAGTGGCCCAATGGCTAGGAACTTAGCTTTGATGCCTTTCTCATCCATAAGCATCCCCCATCATCCTTCATCTCTGTGCCTTAATTCTCTATCTGCAAAATAGTAGCACTTCTCTACCTCAAAGGGCCATTGAGAAGCTAGTGAGGTGCACAAACAGTCCAGTAATGAGTCAGCTAAGTACCTTGGACAGACTATGGGAGCATCATTCTTCATGTCATATGTGTTATTAAGCATTTAATTGCTCCTGAACCTGGAGTTTGATAATTAGGTCCATTGTAGAAACTGACCAAATAAGCTCATACAAAGTAGTGCATCACCACTAATCGGAGAGAAAATACTTGCATGCCAATACCACTCTAGTTAAAATGAACAAAGCCAAGACCCCACTAAATTTTAAGTTATAAACAATTAAAAGTATGTTCCACATTTTCAATGATCTCCTGGTTTGATAATATAGATCTTTCTGCTGGAAATATAACATACCGAGGTGAAGCCAAGCTCCAACCTTTTTACCAGAAACCTCAACTCTTCCCCAGAAATATTTGTGGTTGAGAGAAATCCAGACACAGATTTGAGCTTTAGTAAAACCTAGTCCACTTGTCTTGTTCATAACTGCACAGCTTATTTTCAGGGCCAGTTCACCAGTGCTGCCAAGTTTCTAGTCATAAGGCCGCCTACTAGGGATCAAAATACTAGCAAGAGCTGAGCTGCTCAGACTCCACAGCAACATTGGGGCCCTTTGTAAATGCACTGTGAAGTCTGGACCCACAGAACTTCAACCTTCTGATCCTATAGGAAATCTTTTTCCTGCCCTTTTATTACAATACAGTCTGGGACCCATTACAGAGTTGCTCCTCCTCCTCTTTCCTCCTACCCGCCCCCCCCAATGAAGCATTTCCCTTTGAAAATGGTGAATTATCCCAAGAGATAAATTTGTAACTGTGTCCAAGGGGTACGTTGCATCACCATCCATCCCCACAATCCACCACCTATTACTGAATCAAACCTGCAGCAATTATGCATTACTCTTCTAACACAATGAAAATGCACAGCCTCTGGATTGTATTGTGTGTGTATTTTCCACAGTTTAGCCACAAATCTCTTATCTGCTAGGATAGGAGTCACTTGAATAAATTGTGCAAATAAGTCCTGCTTCAGCTGCCTTAAGTTTTGGGTGCAGGGATGTTTGCCAAAAGTATCCAAGACCCACTTTCGGAAGTAAATGCAGTGGGGGTGCAGAAGAGACAGAAAACAGGAGGAGGGAACTGTGGGATTGCTGCTGGTCAGCTCCCTGTGTTCAAAGAAAGCAGTTTCCAGGTGAATACCAATCACACTGTAGGGAGAGAGAGTCTAGGAAGCAAGTAAGGGCTTGGTTGACCTCCTATATGAAAGTTCACAAGAGTTTTCAAGAACTGGGCTGGATAGCCACTCTAGGTTGAACTTAAGGGGCTCACAGTGTAAATGGTTGGCAGAGATGGGCTTGAGGGCAGCTTTTAATGACAACTTTAACATCAGTGTAGCTGTAGCCTTAGCCATTTTAAGAGCCTAATGGGTAAAACTGGCTCCTACTCCAAATTGTTTAGAAATAAGCACGTGCATCAGTCAGTCAGGTCTTGCCAGGCTCATTTGGAGACGTATCAGACATAATCCTGCAAAAAATGCCCCCAATAATTAAATAGCCCTTTACCCAGTCTAAAGTAGTGTTACACAGCACTGAGTCTTAGATGCCTGAATTCAAAAAATGTAATCTAAAAATTGACTGAGAACTGCTCTTGGTATCCAAAACTTCTGTTCCTGGAGGTTGTTGTGAACTGAAGCAAAGCACATAGTGGCCACACATTTCTACTAGGAGAACCGCAGGTCTCCTGATAGAAACTATGAGCATACAGGCATTCACACAGCTTCTCCAGAAATAAAAATGGTGGTTCTAAGAGGAAAAATGACCCATCTCCAAAAGAGGTTGCTCCCAAGAGTTTCTCCTGGGTCAATGAACACCTGTAACACTTTCCTGCTGCTTGACTCCTGGGGACCAAAAGGAGTTGAGGGGCAGACAGTTCTCACTCTGACCTAAGGCCAGGATCACCCTGGTCTGGGGGCTGGGCATCCAGCTTCTCTCAGTCTCGGGAGGAGTCAAGTGGTGGAGAAGGCTCCTGTGCCTTCCCCAGACCAGGGTTACCCAGCTGCTCCTACCACTCCTATAGACTACAAGGAGAAGGGAGGAGCAGCCGCTGTTTGTCCATGCCCACTCCTCAGACTTGAGCCCCCAGTCAGAAGAGTGGGAGGGAGCTTTGCCCTGTTGCTTCAGTTGCCCAAGGAACAGGAGGGAAGTGGCTGCTGCTCCACGTGCTTTTCTCAGACATCAACCAGTCTTAGGAAGTCATGAGGAGCAGAAGAGAGGGAGTGGTTGCAAGGTGAATATTTGTACTGTTCCCTCTTCCAGAAACATTTTGAGAGGTAGTCATTTTCCACTGCTAGAAATGAATCTGTTTGTGGACAGTGGATCTTATATTCCCCTACAGTCCCTGCATTACTAATCTTTAACATGTTATTTTGCAAAGTTCTGTAAAATACCTTGAGTATGAAGCAAAGCTTCTATTGAGAAGCAGGAGCAGGGGGAATGGTATTGCCAACCTAGATTCTGGATACCAGACACTCTACCGACCTGAGCTGCCTAAATGGGGTGCCATTCTTCATAGTTTCGTAGTCGATAGGTCGGAAGGGACCTGAGCAGATCATCAAGTCCAACCCCCTGCCATGGCAGGAAAGAATGCTGGGGCCAAACGACCCCGGCTAGGTGATTGTCTAGCCTCTTTTTGAAGACCCCCAGGGTAGGAGTGAGCACCATTTCCCTTGGAAGTTGGTTCCAGATCCTAGCCGCCTTGACTGTGAAGTAGCGCCTCCTGATATCCAGCCTGAATCTACTCTCGGTCAATTTATGGCCATTGTTCCTCGTTACTCCCCGTAGTGCTTGGGGAACAGGGACTCTCCCATAGCCTGCTGGTCTCCCTTGGCCAGTTTATAGACAGCCACCAGATCCCCTCCCAGCCTTCTCTTGTGGAGGCTGAACAGGTTCAGCTCCTGTAACCTCAGCTCGTAGGGCCTGCCTTGCTGCCCCCTGATCATGTGAGTGGCCCTCCTCTGGACCCTCTCCATGCTGTCCACATCCCTCCTGAAGTGCGGCGCCGAGAACTGGACGCAGTACTCCAACTCCGGCCTGACCAGTGTCGCATAGAGGGGGAGGATCACCTCCTTGGACCTGCTTGAGGTGCATCTGTGCATGCATGACAAGGTGCAGTTAGCCTTCCTGACCACATCCCCACACTGTCAGCCCATGTTCATTTTGTCATCAGTAATGACACCAAGATCCTTTTCTGCCTCTGCACTGATGGGAAGGGAGTTCCCCAGCCTGTAGGTATGCTGCTGGTTCTTCATCCCTAGGTGCAGTACCTTGCACTTGTCAGTATTAAATCCCATCCTGTTCTCATCCACCCACCCCTGTAACCTGTCTAGATCTAGTTGCAGCCTGTCCCTCTCCTCCAGTGTGCCCACTTCTCCCCACATCTTAGTGCCATCCGCAAATTTGAACAAGGTGCTTTTCACACCCCCCGTCCAAGTCGCTGATGAAGATATTGAACAGTGCAGGCCTGAGGACCGAGCCCTGGAGGACCCTACTGCCCACATCCCTCCAGGTAAAGAAGAGCCATCCAGAAGAGGCTGGATGCCTACCTGGCTGGACTCATTTGAGTCCCGTTTTTGTTTTTAGGGTTTTTTGTTGTTCTCCCGTGACCATGTAGGTATCAACGCCACAGTCGCCTAATTTCTTAGAGAATGGGGTGAGAGACAGTGTCAAAGGCCTTCCTAAAGTCCATGAAGACTACGTCCACTGCGACACCTGCATCCAAGGATTTTGTGACCTGGTCATAGAAGGACACCAGGTTGGTCTGACAGGACCTGTCTTGAATGAACCCATGTTGGTTGCCTCTAAGCATGATCTCCCCTGCTGGCCCCTTGCAGACATGCTCCTGGATAATTTTCTCAAAGAGCTTCTCCAGGACCGAGGTAAGACTAACGGGCCTGTAGTTTCCTGGGTCCTCCTTCCTCCCTTTCTTGAAAATGGGGACCACATTGGCCCTTTTCCAGTCCTCCAGCACCTCACCAGAGCACCATGAGTTCTTGTAAAGCCATGCCAGGGGTCCCATAATGACTTCTGCTAATTCCCTCAGCACTCTGGGGTAGAGATCATCAGGACCTGCTGATTTGAACACATCTAGACCCACCAGAAGTTCCCTGACTAGGTCCTCACTGACCCTGGGCCTGGCAGCGCCTCCTCTGGGTCCATTGGGGATCCCAGTGGGAGGAATACCTCGGTCCCTGCTCAAAAAGTTGGAGGCAAAGAAATTGTTAAAGAGGTTAGCTTTGTCATCTGGTGTGACCACCAGATTTCCTAGCATATCCTGCAGAGGCCCTACGTTGCCCAGTACCTTCTTTTTACCCACTATGTATTTTTAAAAAGGACTTCTTGTTATGCTTGATCCGGGTCGCTAGTCCCAGTTCCATTTCTGCCTTAGCCTTCCTAACAGCCCCCCTACAGTCTTGAGCAATGGAGGTATAATCCTCCTTGGTGATGGCCCCTCCCTTCCATTGGATGTACGCCTGCTTTTTAGCTTTGAGACAGTCATGGATGCTTCTGGTGAGCCATGGGGGCTTTTGAGCATTCCTTCCCCCTTTGATCCACATGGGGATTGTCACCCTTTGGGCTTGGAGGATCGTCTCCTTAAGGAATAACCACTCTTCCTAGACTCCCAACTCCCCTCCCCTCCGGGACCTCAGTGCCCCCCCAACTAGTCTCCTTACCTCGTTGAAATCCGTCCTTCTAAAGTCTAGGGCTGTTGCCTTGCTGCAGGCCTTGGACACCCAGCACTGGATGGTGAATTCCAGCAGGTGATGATGGCTATCGCCCAGGTGGTCGAGAACCTGAAGTCCACTCGCCAGGTCATCGCCCGTGGCCAGGACCAGATCCAACATGGCATTTCCCCTGGTGGGACTGTGCACCTCCTGGGTTAAATGGAGGTCCTGTAATTCGGCTAGGAACCTACGTGAGCGGTCAGACCTGGCTGACTGCTCTTCCCAGCAGATGTCCAGGTACTTTAGGTCACACATGATGACCACGTCCCTTGACTTAACTGCCTCCGCGAGCTGACCTGAGAATTCCCAGTCCAGCTCTTCCTTCTGGTTGGGTGGCCTGTAGTAGACCCCCACTGTTAAGTCTCTTTCCCCTTGACCCCCTTGTATTCTGACCCAGAGCACTTCAGTCTGCCCTTCCTCTGACCCACTGCTATTTGTTGAGGACATGTATTGCTCTTTGAGGTAGAGCACCACTCCCCCACCTTTCCATCGTGTTCTATCCCTCCTGTACAGCCTATAGCCCCTGATGTTTGCCACTCAGTCATGCGTTGGATCCCACCAAGTTTCAGTGAGCCCCACTATGTCCGGGTTTGTGTTAGCTAGCAGGAGGGCAAGTTCCTCCTGCTTGTTCCCCGTACTACGAGCATTAGTGTAAAGGCATTTAAGGCCTCCTGAAGGTGCATGCACTGCCCCCCCCGATCCCAGGACTATCTGGGCCCCTGTCCCTTACCTGAGTATTTCTTGTGCTCATTGCCTGTCTTGGCTGGGCTGTTCTTGTGAGTGGCTCTTTGTTCGGTGTTCTGTGGCTCCCTCCATCCTTGGCTTCCCCTTCCCCTGATGAGCCTAGTTTAAAGCCCACCAGAGGAGATTGGCCAACCTGAAAGAGAACACACGCTTACCTTTGGGGGAGAGAAAGGCATGCTTTGCCATGTGCTCAGAAGAAATCATTCTTGCCATTTAGGACTGGTTGTCTACAGCGGCATGCATGCATGCAGAGGTTGGAGATAGACTAAGGCATAAAAATTACAGTTGTGTCCCCCAGAATTGCAGAATCTTTGAGGTAATATCAGAATTTCAGGTTTCCTTTTGGTAATTTCTTATGCTTTCTAGCTGGAAAAATTAAATAAGACTTTATTTAACCATTGGCACAAACTTCCAAGTCACACTGGGGAGTCTCCATTTCCTTGAATACATCTGATCAGAACTGAATGACTCTCAGAAAAATATTTAGTCAAAGACAAGTTGTAGGCCATGAAATTTTACCTTTTTACTCCTACATTAAGGCTAATGTTATAAAGACTAATATTTCTAGGTTTAAAATCCACTTAAATCCATTCTATTGTGATATCATGAAAGATTCAAAACCAGCCAATATAAAAGTAACAGAGAATCTGCAAGGAGCCAGAATATTTAGAATAACATAGTAGATCATGGTAGTTTTGAAAAAGGAATCATTTTACCCATATACAATAATAATCTGCATCTCTCCCTAGCTTTATATTAAAAGTTCAAGTCCCTTGCAAAATACCAATTAGTTCCCATTCCTGAGGAATGTAGATAAACCAGCAGTGAAAGGTACTAGCTAACAGCACCAATAAACTCTATTCTGATCATCCCAGAGAGTGAGACTGAGGATGAGTACCACATCCATTAAAACTGCTAGAGAGGCTTCAGTGCAATACAGTTAACTGATTTTTGGAATTTGATGGATCTTGTTCTTATGAAAAGTGCCTGAGGGATCTTTAATGACTGCAGATGGACAGCCCTAGTAGTAGCTCAATAGCGGGCAAAACTTATTCTCTGGAATTACGAGGGGAAAAAAAATCAGCAAGTTTCCTGAATATTGGTGATGCATGTAAATTGCTGCCCAGATGTGGTTGGAAAGGAAGAATATATTTGCAAATAACTTTGCCAGTTAGAATCTAGTTTTGATATGCAGAGAGAGAGAATGTGTGTGTGCTTGTGCACATACATCTGTGCAGCCTGTTAGCTGTGGGGAGGGAGGAACACAATCAGGCATCTAATGTTTTTGTGTCTCTTCACATCTTCAGGCTTAGTGCGGACTCGGAGGCAAACATTAAATCTACTGAAATGGAAGGATACCATGTTCTGCTGCACTGTTCTGTTCCAATCCAGTTCTGATCAATCTGCTTGGCTTGTGAGCTTTGGTAGACAGAGTGGTCCTTGTTGTATGTCCTTGAACATGTCACTGCACCTTGCTCTGCCTGTTTCCCCTCCCATTCTTTCTCTGTCCTCTCTGCTTAGACTGTGAGGGGGTAGGAACAAAGCATCAGCTACTATGGCCTTGTACTGTGGATGCTTAGGGGCAACCAACGTGGGTTCATTAGAGGCAGGTCCTGTCAGACCAGCCTGGTGACCTTCTATGACCAGGTCACAAAATCCTGGGCTTTGATCCTAATTCATAGATGCTTGGGTTGGAAGGGACCTCAGTAGATCATCGAGTCTGACCCCCTGCCCTGGGCAGGAGAGCACTGGGGTTAGGTGACCCCAGCCAGGTAAATGTCTAGCCCCCTCTTAAAGACCCCCAAGGTAGGGGAGAGCATCACCTCCCTTGAAAGCCCATTCCAGATGCTGGCAACTCTTACCGTGAAGTCTTTCCTGATGTCTAACCTAAATCTGTATGCTGTCAGTTTGTGGCTGTTGTTCCTAGCTATTTTGAGGGGTCCCCTGGTAAACAGCATCTCCTATTCCTTGCTGCTCCCCCCTTCCCCTCCAATGAATTTGTAGGCAGCAACAAGATTACTTCTCAGTCTTCTGTTGCAGGGGCTGAAGAGATTCAGGGCCCTCAGTCTCTCCTCGCAGGGCTTTGCCTGCAGGCCCCTAACCATACAAGTGACCCTCCTCTGAACCCTCTTGAGGTTGTCTGTGTCCCTCTTGAAGTGTGGAACCCAAAACTGGATGCAGTACTCCAACTGCACCCTGACCAATGTTGCGTAGAGGGGAAGTATCACCTCCCGGGACCTGTTCGTCATGTACCTGGTAATGCACAATAAAGTGTGGTTAGTTTTACTGATCGCTTTATCACGTTGATGACTCATGTTCATCTTGGTGTCAACAGTCTCTCTGAGATCCCTTTCTGTTTTTGTGCTGTTTAGGAATAGGTGCTATGATGATACAAATATAATGACAGCATAACTGTACAGTGGGATCCTTATGCAGCAACTAAATAAAACTCATGCTTAGAATGTGCCTTAGCATGCATCTCCTGTGTTGTTTTCACAGGCAACACTCTTTGAATTTTACAATCTTCCTGTCTCCCACAAGATAGCTGAATCTATCCTGTGGTTCTAAGTCCTTTTATTTCTAAATGGTTCATTGGGCAGAATATAAAAGGCACTAAAGGAAATGTTTTCATTAGAAAACCATTGCTATTGGTCCTATTGGCACACGCATCTATTGACAAAATGGGAATACAGTGTATGAGATGGAGCCCAGATCCATGCAGCCAGGTGTTCCACCTCATTCAATCCATGTAGAAGAAATGCAATAGAAGATTTTAGTAAGTGACTGCAGTCCAACTGTGAGCCATTAACAAGCTGCTCTGCTCTCATATTAACTAAAGAGCAAAGGGGGTTGATTTGGCTGTTTGTTTCCAAAAGCAAAACTGAATATATTGAGTAGTTCAGTTATCAAGGGATAAAGAAACATGTATCCTCAAACCAAAAATCCCTCTGTCCTGGACTTCCCCCATCCCTCTTTCCTGCATCATTTTTCTGAGATTGTGAGACCTTCAGGCCAGGGACTATGTCTTGTTATAGGAGCTGACAGTGTTTAGTACATAGTATATGCTCCTGGAATACAAATAACCCCCTGAGACTTGAGACGGGTTGCAAGTGCTTCTTCAGTGTCAGATTCAGACCACTCTGGGTCAAAGGAAAGAAATTACTTTCATGCATTTAATGATGATGCTTTCTTTAGTATCCAAATCAGGTTTGCATGCAGTGGATGTATGAAATGAGGAAGAATAGCCTTTAAAGGCAACAGCTATGATTTAGTTATGGTATATCTTGGCTAGCTAGATGTAGGGTGACCATATTTCCCTATGTTGAAAATGGGACACCTAGTAAGATGTTACTCGTGGTCAAGGGAGATCGCTTACATATGCAAAAACAGATAAGAAATATGCAATATTGTGAAACATGCTTAATATCACTTCATAGTTTCATAGTTGGTAGGGTCGGAAGGGACCTGAGCAGATCATCAAGTCCGACCCCCTGCCGTGGCAGGGAAGAGTACCGAGGTCAAATGACCCCAGCCAGGTGTTCATCCAGTCTCCTTTTAAAGACCCCCCAGGGTAGGAGCCTTACCCGATCTGCTGCTCAGTTTTCTACTCCCCC
>NW_005842529.1:375845-385967 GCF_000455745.1 Alligator sinensis
ATGACTCCAAGATCCTTTTCTGCCTCTGCACTGACAAGAAGGGAGTTCCCCAGCCTGTAGGTATGCTGCTGGTTCTTCCTCCCCAGGTGCAGTACCTTGCACTTGTCAGTGTTGAAACCCATCCTGTTTTCATCCGCCCGCCCCTGTAACCTGTCTAGGTCCGATTGCAGCCTATTCCTCCCTTCTAGCGTGCCCACTTCTCCCCACATCTTAGTGTCATCTGCAAATTTGAACAGGGTGCCTTTTACACCCCTGTCCAAGTTGCTGATGAAGATGTTGAACAGTGTGGGCTGGAGGGCCCCACTGCCCATATCCCTCCAGGTTGAGTAAGGCCCATCCAACACCACTCTCTGGGTGTGGCCAGTTAGTGACCCATTTGACTGTGTAGCTGTGTAGGTGTCGCCGCCACAGTCCCCTAGTTTTTTAATGAGAATCGGGTGAGAGACAGTGTCAAAGGCCTTCCTAAAGTCCAGAAAGACTATGTCCACTGCTACCCCTACATCTAAATATTTTGTAACCTGGTCATAGAAGGCTACCAGGTTGGTCTGACAGGACCTGCCTCTAAGGAACATGTGTTGCCCAGTATCGAGGTAAGACTAACTGGCCTATAGTTCCCTTGGTCCTCCTTCCTCCCTTTTTTGAAAATAGGAACCACATTGGCACTTTTCCAGTCCTCGAGCACCATGCCAAAGCACCATGAGTGCTTGTAAAGCCATGCCAGGGGTCCTGCAATGACCTCTGCTAATTCCCTCAGCACTCTGGGGTGGAGATCGTCAGGACCTGCTGATTTTTAAATACGTCCAGTCCCTCCGGAAGTTCCCCAACTAGGTCCTCGCTGACCCTAGGCCTGGGTGCACCTCCCCTGGGACCTGCGGGGGTCCCGGTGGCGGGGGGGACCCGGTCCCTGCTCAGAAAAATGGAGGGGAAGAAATTGTTAAATAGGTTAGCTTTGGTGTATGGTGCAACGACCAGATTTCCTAGCATGTCCTGCAGAGGCCCCACATTACCCGGTACCTTCTTTTTGCCCCCTATGTATTTAAAAAAGGACTTCTTGTTGTCCTTGATCCAAGTAGCTAGTCCCAGTTCCATCTCTGCCTTGACCTTCCTGACGGCCCCCCCTACAGCCCCGAGCAACCAAGATATAGTCCTCCCTGGTGATGGCCCCTCCCTTCCATTGGGTGTATGCCTCCTTTTTAGTTAGGAGACATTCCCGTATGCTTTTGGTGAGCCATGGGGGCTTTTGCGCCCTCTTGCCCTGTTTGATCCATGTTGGGGTTACCTCCCTTTGGGGTTGGAGGATCGTCTCCTTAAGGAACGACCACTCTTCTTGGACATCCAACTCCCCTCCCCTCCAGGACCTCAGTGCCCCCCCAACTATTCTCCTTACCTCATTGAAAATCTGCCCTCCTTTGCCGCCTTGCGCTGGATGGTGAATTCCAGCAGGCGATGATCACTGTCGCCCAGGTGGTTGGGCACCCACAGACCCCTCACCAGGTCATCACCCGTGACCAGGACCAGATCCAACAAGGCATCTTCCCTGGTGGGGCTGTGCACCTCCTGGGTTAGATGGAGGTCCTGTATCTCGGCTAGGAACCTACGTGAGCGGTCAGTCCTGGCTGCCTGCTCTTCCCAACAGATGTCTGGAAAGTTCAGGTCACCCATGATGACCATGTCCTTTAACCTAACTACCTCCGTGAGCTGACTTAAGAATTCCCGGTCTAGCTCTTCCCCTTGGTTGGGTGGTCTGTAGTAGACCCCCACCGTTAAGTCCCTTTCCCCTCGACTTCCTTGTATTCTAACCCAGAGCACTTCAGTGTGCCCCTTCTCTGACCCCCTGGTACTCGTTGAGGATGTGTATTTCTCCTTGATGTAGAGCACCACACTCCCACTTTTCCTCCCTGTCCTATCCCTCATGTACAGCCTATAGCCCTTGATATTCACCGCCCAGTCGTGCTTTGGGTCCCACCACGTTTTGGTGAGTCCTACTGTCTGGGTTGGTGTTAGCTAGCAGGAGGGCAAGTTCCTCCTGCTTGATCCCCATACTACGAGCATTAGTGTAGAGTCATTTGAGGCCTCCTGAAGATGCATGCACTGGCCCCCTAATCTCAGTACTACCCAGGCCCCTGTTGCTTACCTGGGTGTTTGTTCTGCTCATTGTTGGTCTAGGCTGGGCTGTTCTTGTGGGTGACACTTGGTTTAGTGGTCCAAGACTTCCTCCGCCCTCATCTTCCCCTTCCCCTGACGAACCTAGTTTAAAGCCTGCCGGAGAAGATCAGCCAACCTAGGAGAGAACTCACACTTACCTTTGGGGGAAAGGTGAAGCCCATCCCACCTGAGCATGTTTCTTGTCCTGATGTATGGGTCATTGTCTAGGAAGCCAAAGCCTGCCTCGAAGCCATTCTCGAAGCTGCAAGTTGACCTCCGATGCAGGTCTTGTGTCGTCTTCTATGTCTGCTCACTGGTAGGACAGAAGAGAATACCACCTGTGACCCTATCTCCTTCAGCATGCCCCCTAGAGCGTGGTAGTCCATCATCAGGTGATCAGGGCTTCTCCTGGCTGCATCATTAGTGCCCACATGGATTAGGACCGTGGGATAGTAATCGGTGGCCCGGATAATGGCCTGGATCATCCCTATCACATCCAGAATCTTTGCTCTGGGCAGGCAGTAGACCTCGCGTGTCGAGGGGTCCTGGCGACAGATGGGACCCTCTGTGACTCTCAGGATGGAGTCGCCTATGACTATCACTTGACATTTCCTCCTCTGGGTCTGCCTAGCTCCTTCAGCCTGTTCAGAGTGTGGAGTTGCCTCCTCTCCAGAGGTTTCCTCCTCTTTCCTTCTCCTGCAGTGTTGCCAGGGCCTCGTACCTGTTCTTCAGCTGGACTGGAGGAACCGGTACTACTCTGCTGCGAGCAGCCCTGGTTCTGGAGGGGACCATCTGCCACTCGGCTGTGGAGGGCACCTCCCAGGGTGCTTCTTCCTTGGATGCATGGCCCTGCAGGGAGAGAAAATACCCATCAATTTCATCCTCTGCCTCCCTGATTCCCCTCAGCCTGCTAACCTCCTCCTGGAGCTCCCTCACCTGCGCCTCCAGGGCCCTAAGATGGGCACCTGAGGGACAGGTGTAGGGGACCCCATTCCCTGACCCCCTGGCCCTGCTGGGCATCCCCCGCAGGCTGAGGGGCAGGGGAACGCCAGCTCCCCCATGGGCTCTGTCTGGGTGGAGGCCTCAGACAAGCCCTGGGTAGGCGGCACCCCCCGGACAGGGGCCCTAGCAGCATTCTGTGTTGACACCATTTTATAAATTGCTATCCATTTATATTTTTGTGTGGTGCCTTTGCCCTACCCTTGCTGGAGTCTCTCTCCTGGCCCTTCCTGCTCGCCTGCCAGCATAAATGCTGGTGCAAATGCCGGCGTGCTCTTTTAACATGGCATGGCTCGGGAGCACAGCTCCCTATCGGCGCAACTAAAAGGGAACTGGGGGGCTTCCCTTCCAGATCCGGCTCAGTTGTGCCGGCTCCCTCTGCCCCACTTAGCTTTTTGGGAATTAGCTGTTGCTGCCCTCGCTGCTGGCTCTGCTGCTGCATCCGCTTCTGCCTCAGGTTAAGTAAGGGGGCACACGTGTGCCCAGTTCCCTCTTCTCCTCCCTGCTCCTGGCTCCCGAGTGGCTCACTTCAAAGAGATTGGGCACATCTACCTCTGCAATGAATGAGACTAAATAAACTCCAGCACAGTTTGCGCTGGAGTTTATTGCTACTGGGTACCGCATTTACGTGTACACCCGGGGTGGAGTGGGGTCAGCCTGACCCAGCTATATGTGCTGCAGAGGGGTTGGCTGGGGCATGAGGGTGTGCCAGTGCAGAGCTAGCTATCAGGCAGCCCCCACACTGAAGCACTCTCATGCCCTAGCCAGCCCCATCAGTGTCTACACATGTTGCAGAGCACTAAATAATGCTGCCACAAGATAGTACTTGTGTTTACAAGTACTAACCTATAAAGCAGTTATTTAGTTTACTGTGGCCTAATAGGACCACACGTGTAAATGCTGAGACACTACTGCGGACCTAATTAGGCAACTGAAGGAAATGTCTCTTGAGCGGGTTTGACTTCCTAAGTTAACTAACGCAGTAGCTTCCCCCTTACAAATGGCATAAACAGTCAAATTATGTACTTACAATAAAGTAGTTACTGATGGGTTTTTTTCTTATCTTGCTGTCCTGCAGGGTGTGACATTGCTTGTTGTCAGTTGTATTTCTCTGATTATACTATTTTTTTGGAGGGTCTGCTCATCTTTCAGCAGCTTGTCAGAGAACACGGTACAATCCAAATCAAAATTTAACTCATACAGACAATATAGCTTTCATGATGGAGGCATTCAGACGTGGATTTTTTTCAAGAGACCACACATCATTCGTTATTGAAAAGACGTTCAACAGGGGCTGTGGTGCCTGGCAAACATAACACAAAGTTCACAGCCTTAGCTAGATCTGCATGTTGTACTGCCTTGTCATCCATCTCCTGGAAACATGTTCAGCCACCTTTCAGCAATGGGTGTTCTCTGACGGTTCCAATCAAAAAGATGCTGAGAGGATTGCTTTTTTGCATTTGTCCACTCATCAAAAAGAAGATACTCATCCAACATACTTAAGGTGGGAATTCTAGTGTGTCATGTAGTGAGGCTGTCTTGCATTTCATCCCACACTGGCACATTTCTCAGTAGGGCCCCCTCAAACTTTGATGCACTCAATGTCAGGTTTCCAGTGCTCTAAGTAGGACAGGAATATTGTGTAAAAATTGTCGACTGCATTGTAAAATTCTTCTTCCTTCATTTGCCCACAGTCTACAAGGGACTGCAGTAGGTTCTCTGTTTCTGTTGTGACAAATTTTTCTCTAAGCCTCTTTGCTAAATTATCCTGTAGGAAGCATATTTGCTGTGTGACTTGTCGCCAACAAATCAGGGGGCGGGGGGGGTTGTTTGCCTCTACAGTCTTCTGAAACATGCCTGTTTGTTTACTGGCAAAGGAAAGCCACAATTTAGTGCTAATGTCACTGAAGACTTTTTTTAGCAGTGTTGGGCATCTGTCTTGAGAAGGGAAATATGCTTTAAGCCCTTCGAAAATCAACAAAATTCTGTCCAGCATTGGTCCCAGTGATAGCAATTGCATGCTGCCATGCTCTAGTAACTAAAGATACTCAAGAGTGACAAATTGACAGAAGTCTTTCAGCTCTTCAACACATCCAGCATAAATGTGAAAATATTTATAAACCTTTACAGCAAAGCTCTCCAGGTCCATGGGCACACAGTCAACTGCAGTTTGGTGGCAGGTATGTAGAACATGAGTACTGCAACCAATACCAAAAATTTCTTTTCTTAGTTTGGCTTGGAGTTTTTGCCACAAATTGTCTTTTCCTGCACATCTGGCACCACCAAAATTGGTGTTGGTATTATCTGCACAAATGCCAACAAGCTTGGCACTAAGAGTACTACTCAGCTGCTGAGTACTACACATCAAATGTTTCACCAGGTAAAGAAGAACACTTGATTTAATTTTAAGGTCTCCCCAGCTGCCCCTCTCTATGCCTCTGGGCCCTCACTGGCAGGGCTCAGTGGGCTATTAGCCATTTCAGGTCCTTGTGATCTTTGCACAGGTCCTCTTAGTTGATGCACTCCCACACGACCTGGCACACATCATCTGGGAGCAGGTCCACAGGCGACATGATATCCCTCAGCCTCACCGTCTCCTAGATCTTGTGGTTGATCATTGTTGCTGGGCCTGTACTCTGCAGGCCGTACAAGCTGCGGCACTGGTTTAGGATCTTGTAGAACCATGGTGAGCCCATGATCCATGGTCTGTGGTTGGTTGGGGTGAACACCCCACAGTGT
Organism: Alligator sinensis; assembly: GCF_000455745.1. NCBI lineage: Eukaryota > Metazoa > Chordata > Crocodylia > Alligatoridae > Alligator > Alligator sinensis. The sequence goes on from NW_005842529.1 coordinate 381,729, forward strand.
CTTGGGATGTGCCCTGCAAAATATCTCACTGGGCACATGGTTTTGGATTCTGTGCCCGTCGCCAGCTTGCAAATCTGGCTTGTATACTTGGCCCACAGGAACAGGAGGATGTCTGGCATGTCCCTGCCCCGGGCCCTCTTGTCCTTGTACAAGGTCTTTCTGGCAACCTTTTTCCTATTTGGAGCCCCAGAAGAAAATGCACACAGCCCTCTGGATCCTGTGGGCAACACATTCAGAAGCAGGGAAGACCAGTGTGGTGTACAGAACAACTCCGTCTTCACCAACGCAATGCAATGCAACGCCCCACATGGCAAGGGAGTGCATGTGCCACAGCCCCACTCTCTGCTTTACCTTTTGCCTCTGTCTAACCTACCACAAGGAAAAGTTAGTGCAGCCCATCTGAATAAGATATGCAGTAGTGCCCATTGTGCAGAGTCCCCCTCAGTGCCAACTCTTTTTTTAAAAGTCATGGTGAGTCATTATACTGAATAAATTTTAACTTCCTCTTCACCGCTACAGCCGAGTTGCACCTTTCTTTCCACTTCCAGTGATTTTTATTTCTTCACCAGTCTTAAATGTCTTGCAAAAATGACCAAAAGTGACCCAAAACAGGACACCCAGAATCCCTCTGCCCCCTCAGCCTGTTGCATATGATTTCTGTGGCCCTGCTCTCCAAGATGTGGAACCAGACTAGGTTGCCCTGTGCCGCGTTTGCTCAATGATGGTGTGGCCAGCTGGTGGCGGCAGCAGCAGTTATGTTTTCTGCTGCCCTGGTTGGCCTCCCCTCTCCTTAGGACCACTTGCACTCATAGCATAACTAATGCATCTGTATAGGGCCCTACTGACTTTGGGGGTCTGCACAAGCATAGGGGTTCACCCACTTAGACTAACTTGTAGAACTGAGGCTTTTGTGTTGGAACTGTGCTTGGAGATTTAAGGTGCTCCATAAGTGTTAAGCCTAATGATTAATGGAATAACAAATGCCAGAGAATAGGAAGATTAGAAATCTAGTATTTCAGGCTCCAAGGAAAAGGCACAAATGTGCGCAGATGGTAGGTGTTAGCTGAAATGGAAAAAGCAGCTTGTATTGTCTTTTTTTTTTCTTTTTTTTTTTTTAATATTACCTAATAATATTCCTAGGAATGCATCAGAAGAGAGATCCCAATGTTCCTGATGAAGAATATGGCTCTGAAAGCTAAGGATTTTCATGCCCTGAATTCCTTTAGGCATTATTACCTTCATTTGTACCTTCAATACAAATTGACAAAGTCTAAATCATTTTATTATTCGGGTGTATCAGTTGGCCATCTGTCATGTATTTAAGCTTTTTTTCACCTTGTACTAACTGCACAAAGGACAGCAATTCAGCTCGCTCTTGAAGCATTGCCTATGGTCTGAGGACTAGCATTCCCTCAGGCTGGGAATCTGCTAAAATACTGTATTTACTTGAATATAAGATGACCCTGAATATAAGACAACCACCCAATAATTAGACTTTATATATGGAAAATGTATAAATTTGTTATAACTTTCCAGATATAGAATCTAATTATTGGAGGTTCGACTTGAATTTGTCCCCCATTTCACTGCTACAACAGGAAAAATAAATCTTTGGGGTGGAGGGGAGGGATCAGGTGTCCCCCCACGCCCTTTTATTGTCAAATACTGTTCTCCCTGAACACAAGGAAGGGAAGGGCAAATTTGAAAACACTGACTTTGTACTACAGGTACTAATAGACTTAATTTATCCAGTATTAATGAATTTATCTTTTTTTAAAACCGCTGTAAGTTTTAGGACATGTTGTCCACAAACACATTTTAAGCAGTAGTCTTGCAGTATGTAGTACAAACTACACATGATATTAGTCTAAAGTCAAAAGGCTCATGATTTACTATACAGCTTATTGGACTGGGCCCCAGTAGTTTCAACAGCATTTCAAGGCATTGTGACCCCATAGCATAGCACTGCTTAGTATTTGTGTACATCTTTCCTGTGTACTCCAGATACCACCCCCATATGCCTTCTGGGGATAAAAATCGCATCTTATATTTGAGTAAATACAGTACGTCACTTCTGTAGAAGTCTGTACCAAAGCAGTCTGTGTATCTGATTGGTGAGAATGTAGTAATTAATACAGATTGTGGCAACTCCTGAGCTCCCTGGACTCATCTGGTTTCATTTAGTCTGCGGCTTCCAGTTCTACCGTTCCATTTTACAATGTTCTGCCTTTGCAGCAATCAACTGCAATGAGTCAAGTACAAAAGAATGTTACTTAAGGCTTCCTACCCAACATTTTTTTTCCATTTAAAAAAGAGAAACCTCTCTGTGTGCGCACAAATGTCCATTTGCATAATTCTAATCAACAGTGAACAGGAGGAATTAAAACGCCCTATACAAAGAGAAGACCACAACACACTAGATGATTATATAAAGGAAAACCAGCTTGCAGATGATGATATGAATGCTTAAAGAAGACCAAGGAGCACAGGAAAATTGCTTTTCTGTGGATAGTTTTCAATTCATTTACTTTTTCAGAGGGCAAGTAATACGTACAACACTCCTCTCGGATCAATGACAATTGTAAGATCAGAGACTTAATGGGCGCATCCCCAACAAGCGTGCGTGTGCATTTCTCAGGGGATGAACAGCGGCGGCACATATTTGTACTGCTGCTATTCACCCCTGGGCATGTCCCTGCATGCATGCTCTGGTGCATGGCAAATTCCCTGGGTGGGGTAGGGGATGCTGGGCCCAGCCCTTAACTGGAGGCCGCCTAGGGCAGCAGCAGCAGTGGCAAGCCAGATGTTCAGAACATGGCCATAGGCAGCCAGGCTCCCTTTCTGGCAGCACATGTTGCTGCCACATGTCCCACACTTTTTTTTTTTTTATTTACACCAAGATCTCCCGGTATCAACGCCACACCACCCCCCTCCTCCCCCAACCATACTACAAATTGGCACCACAGTGAATGTGTGCACATGTGCCAAATGCAGCTTGTGGCACCACAAATGCATGCTTGTGGGGATGCACACAGTGTGAATGTTACTCAGAAAAAAGTGCTAATGATGATTCCCTTCTAGAAGGAAACATTTAACTCCAGCATGACAGCCTTACTGTGTCTTCAGAGGGACTTAAGAGGTCCTTGTGCCAGTCCTCTGTAATGTAGCCTCATCTAAGAATTGTCCACACCTATGATTAGCTCCAATTTTCGCCCATGCTGTAGCTGCATCAGTGCAGGTTCCTGGGACCTGGAAGGGGGGGTGGATGGATTGGACCCCCACCCTCCCGAGGTGGGGGGCTCCGATCCACCTGCCCCCACTCCTATCCAGCATGGGCAAACTCTGACCTCCCCTCCCTTCTTCCCACTGTCATCCTGCAGATACCACCAGACCTGGGAGGGGGGGCAGGGCTAGGGGAGGGAGGCTGCAGACCTGCAGCTCCTGGATCAGGTCCAAAGTGGAGCTTGTCCCCTCTCCGTCCCCACAACAGTGAATACCTGTTGGGTCAGGGAGGAGGGGGTTGCTGTAACTCCTGGTGCTTCCTGTGAAGCACCATGTGTTACATCAGGGACCTGCATATCTGTCAGTGGCCAAAGATTTGTAGAGGGGATAAAGTGGAAAAGGAAAGGCACCACTCCCACTGGATGCAATTCATTGTTGTTTGCATTCTGAGGCAACTTTGAGGGGACAAATTTGAATGCTGGAAATGAAAATTGTCAGGTTCTGACAACTGAAATGAACATTCTTATTTTCTGGATTTACTTGAATACCACACACAACTTTCCCCAAAAAATTAGCCTTCCAAAGTTGGGGTGAGTGCCTTAAGCAGGGAAGCAGATGTTTCTTCCCAGAATAGCAGCACTAGCACTTCTACTCATGTAGTGCTGAGGGAGTCAATGGACTTATTATAAAAGCAGTGATATATTTAATTCCTACTACTAGCCAAGAGTTGCTGACATTCAGCTGTGAAAGGGTTAAAACTAACTTTTGTCAGAGCAGGAAAACAGAAGATGAATGAGTTAAAATTAGTCTCTGTCCTTGTTGTATGCAGCCATAACTTTGAAATTGTTTTCTTTCCAGTCATCCTTCCTAAGAACAACATGCACATCTTATTTGGGGATGCATGCTGTGCAAAAACTATGGTATTTTGAAATGGAATTAAATAAATTTTATAGGCAAGTGAGCAGCAGTCGGGAACAGAACTGAAGAAGCCAGGTTCTGTTTCTCTTAAACTCTTTC
>NW_005842529.1:386096-393132 GCF_000455745.1 Alligator sinensis
CCCGCTCCGTCGGGGGTGGGGGGGGGGGGGGGGGCGGGGGTACATAGCTCCCCAGATTTCTGCACCCACAGCAGGTGGGACCCAGTGCAGGAGGGAGTTCCGACATCACCATGGCCACCAAAGTGAGGTGCCCCTTGCACACCCAGCAGCAGCAGGGGGGGCACAACTGCATTGCTGCCACCATGGGAGCTACACCACCATGGCCATCAAAGTGAGGCACTGCAGTGATGGGAGCACAGAGTTGTGCCCCCTTACTGCTGCTGGGCAGGAGGTGCTTCACCTTGGTGGCCACCCACTGTGCCTGATCCCACCTGCTGGGCTGTGGAGATTGATTCGGCCTGGTGCTGGTCCAGTCAGGCTCCAGCCCTGTGCCCCACTGTGGGTGCAGAAATCTGGGGGGGGGGCACATACCCCAACATGTCACCTATGCCCCCCCTCCCCCCCAGAATTATTTGCAGGGAGCTGTGGGAGCTGCTCTCCACACTGCCTGGCTGCATTGTTGGCCTTGTGCATATATACACATGCACATGGACCCCTGACTCTGATCACCCTCCTGCTCCACATAGCTCCTTGCAGGCTGGCAGTTCCAGCCTGCAAGGGGAAACCTATGGTTTCCCATGATTTTCTCCTTTTAAAAAGGAAAAAAATCCATTATTTTGCTCTTTTAAAGGGGAAAATCTATATTTTTCCATGGGAAATGGAAAACCTGGATCCCTGGTAATCAGGCTGTTTACTTGCAAAACATGGATGTCTCCTTGTTCTTTCTTTTTCAAAATTGACATCCATATCAAAGAGCCAAATCCTGTATAAGAGATTTTATATGTAGAAAACTTCAGTCTTTTTTACATTCTTCTGAGAGTCTGATTGCATTTATTTATTTTTCCCTGGGGTGGCAACTGAAATGAATCTTCTGATCTCATAAGTTTCTGTGGCATGGGATATAGCTACTATTTAATTTTACTTAAGCCATTCAGGAAGAAAGAGCTTTTTATTTTTAACAACAAATATTTATTTCTTTTTAGCAGACTTTGAGCCTAAGAGTAACAGGAGACAGCAACAGGACAGTAGCAATTATATCATTAGAGTCAGTAAAGAAAGGTTATATAGTCCACTAGAACCATTTGACCACCAGATGGCACTGCTGGTTCATATTAGTGCTGATCTTTTTTCCTATTTCTGTCAAACTCTATAACTCTTCCACTTCAAATACATACTTATATCTTTAATGCATATAATGGACAAAAAAAACAACCTAAAGCAGGGCAGGGGATTAAGCTTTTATTCACATATGCAAGATACAGAAGTCAAAATGCCTACCAGGAAAGGCTATAGAGTGTAGAAGGAAATCCCTTTTCCCCCCCTGCAGCCCTTCCCATTTCCAGGAAAAGGAGTGTGAGTTAACAAGTGAGTCACATGCCAACTGGAGTCATGGGGAAAGTCCATGACCCTCCTAGCTGCTCTACAAGGACTAGTTCACAGTCACAAGGTAACTTAAGTTGTTAACTGTTGTTTGTGCTTCCTGCTCAAAGTAAGGGCTTGTTAATCAACCAAAGGGTCTGACTATGTCACTATGCTTAATGAAAGCTCACTAACACTTAAGGCTAATTTAGGGTGACAGTGTTTTAGCAGTAAGAGTCAAGTTATTCCTTTTTCCCTCTTAACTGAATTGTGTTCCCTTTTTCTTGTATTTGTACTTGGTTTTGTGCACCTGCTCTTCTACCTCTCCTCTTAAAATAATGGTGTTGGGTGATATATGTCTTAAAGAAAGAAATGCTATTGTGATTTATTAAAATATCATCCAAAAATTTGCTAACTACTGTATAGACCAGAGCTTTCCAAACTGTGTGCCGCGACACATTAGTGTGTCGGCGGCACTGTGTAGGTGTGTCGCGCGAAATGCAGAAAATTTTGCGGAAGGGCACCGCGGAGCTCCCTTACTCGCGTCTGCTTCCCTTGGCCCCTCCCCTGGAACTTCCTAAAGCAGCTAATGTTAAAGCAGCTAAGCCTTAGCAGCTTTAACATTAACTGCTTTAGGATCGTGTGGCGTCTTGACGTAGGACGCACGTGATTGGCGGTGTCGGAGCGGTACGGCGAGGAGTGTGGAGAATTCGGAATTCTTGTTGGAGACTCCTTTAACGGAGCAATTAACGGAGCAATTAGTTGTGAGTTACACCACCCCCAACTCTTGGCTGTGCTGAGCGGAGGAGTCCCCCGGAGGTCCTGGACTGGGACTGCACCGAGCGGGCCGTCCACCATCTTGGCCAATCGGAACAGAGCTCAGTGGAGGCCAGAAGCCTCGGAATCAGCGTGCTCCCAATCACCCGGGCGAGCGCAGCTGCAGGCTGTCACCCAGTCAACCCACCTGCTGCTGGCTGAAGGTAGGCCACCCTCCCAAACCCAATGTGGCAAACAGCAAGCCACTCACCACGTGGCACTTATAATTTGATTTCTGCCATTTATTTTTATTTTTACTCTGCTGTAATTGTGGATTGACCACCCACCGGCAGTGTACCACCGGAGAGTGCTGGAACTGGACTCTGGACATAGGCGTTGCAAATATTTGCAGCAATATAGCCTTGTAGTGAGACATATATATTTACACCATTTTTGTTGGACTTTTGCTTCTCTACTTCATGTGTTTTTGCAGCTGAGCTCCTACCTGGACCCATGTGTCCTAATACGTATTGTAAATACTTTAGTTAATTTTGTTTATTTTTCACATTTTCTCCTGGTCCTGATTCCTATCTTTATCTCACTTTATCACTGTGGGAGTGGAGCACAGGTGCTGTTATTTTCATAAGAAAAAACAGAGAAAGATAAGCGCTAAAAACAGTCCTGTTATTTTCATATTTAGTTAATGCTAAAACCTAAAAATAAATTTGCATAGATTTATTCATTAAATTGCAGTTGAATTACCCGTAAAATGGATAAGTTTCTAATTAAGAAAAGAAAAGCTGGTGAAGATGACCTTTGCGATGAACAAAATGTAGCCGCTATAGAGGAAACTATGCAAGAATCAACTGTTGAACGGTCTGTATTAGTACATAAGAAGTGTAAAGGAAAAATTTCCAAGCCTCGTTTATACAATAAAGATTATATGAAACTGGGGTTCACATTTTCTGGTAATGAAAACAATCCTTGTCCTCAGTGTTTAGTTTGTGGGGATATACTTGCAAATGAAAGTATGGTACCAAATAAATTAAAGCGTCATTTTACCTCAAAGCACAGTCATTTGTCAGAAAAACCAGTAGAATACTTTATTGAGCTTTCAAAATCTATAAAGAAGCAGTCTGCATCATTCACAAAGAGAATGAAGACATCAGAGAAAGCTCAAAAGGCAAGTTACTTGGTTGCTCAAATAATTGCCAAAAACAAGGACCCACACACTATTGCCGAAACCACCATAAAGGAATCTTGCTGTGCTATTGTTCGAACAATGTTTGGGCCCGAATTTGAGATAGAAGTTAATAAAATCCCTTTGGCAGATAACACGATTGGAAGACGTATTCAAGACATGTCTGATGACATTAAGCAGCAAATGAAGGATATTTTTCAAGACGATAATATGATCTTTACATTGCAATTAGACGAAGCAACAGATGTCAGTGGGTTAGCACAATTATTGGTTTTTGTACGTTTCATTCATACTGACAGAATTATTGAGCAATTCTTGTATTGTCTAGAACTTCCAATGAGAACTAGAGGTGAAGATATATTTAAAACTTTAGATTGCTTCATGAAGGAAAATAATTTGCAATGGTTAAATTGTGTAGGAATATGCACAGATGGCGCACCCTCAATGGTTGGTTCAACAAAAGGTTTTATAGCTTTAGCAAAGAAAGAGAATGAAAATATAATTACTCATTGCTTTTTATATTGCGAAGCACTAGTCGCGCAAACCATTGGAAATGAATTAAGAAAAGTTTTGGACAAAGTGGTTCAAATGGTCAATTACATTAAAAGTAGACCTCTTCAATCAAGATTATTTGCTCATATTTGTGAAGAAATGGGGGCAAGGTTTAAAAAGCTTCTACTACACACAGAAGTTCGTTGGCTCTCAAGAGGTCGAGTGCTTTGTCGTGTATACGAATTGAGGGAAATGATGCTTAAACTTTTTGTGGAAAATCAGCAAACTGAATTCTGCAATCTAATTCAAAACAAACTTTGGTGCACAAAATTGGCATATCTTGCTGACATATTTGAACATTTGAATAAAATAAACACCAGTATGCAAGGAAAAGGAGAAAATATCTTAACAGCAGTAGATAAAATTTGTGCTATGAGAGACAGAATAGCAATTTGGAAAAGGCAAGTGAAAGAAGGAAATTTTGAAATGTTTTCCAAAACTGCTGAGTGCGAGCTAAAATGTGATATCAGCTCGCTAATTGTTGACCATTTAACATTGCTCGGAGAGAAAGTTCAGCATTACTTCCCAAATGTTGAAATCCAAGACTATGATTGGATCAGAAATCCATTTCTTTCAACTGCAACGAGGAACTTTTCACTTATTGAAGAAGAAGAATTAGCTGACATAAAAAATGATCGAAATCTCTTAATGATGTATGAAGAGGGTGACTTAGACAGCTTTTGGATTCGCATTTCAAAAATGCATCCAGACATAGCTAAAAAAGCGTTAAAAATTCTTCTGCAGTTTTCTACTACATACATTTGTGAAGTATCCTTTGCAACGATGGCAAACTTAAAGACACTGAAACGTGGAAGCTTAAAAATGCTTGATGACGAAATGCGAGTGTCTTTATCTAATATTCCACCAAATATTCAACTGTGTTCATCCCATCAACCTCATACATCCCATTAAAATGGTAAGTAGTTATTGGTGTTATTCAACTTTTTTTAATTCTTGCACATACTTACATGCTGTTACTCATAAATGACAACAATGTATGTTATTATCTTACAAATCATATATTTTTAAAAATATAAATGAAAGGTTTTCATGAGATATGTTGTGTCCCCATACATTTCGTTATTACAATTTATGTATGTGTCCGTATCTCTTATAACGGGTTAGTTTAACCTCCGGCTTGCTAGTAAAACTGAATTACTGTGTCGCGAAATGATGCATGTCTAAAAAGTGTGTCACCAACATGAAAAGTTTGGAAAGCTCTGGTATAGACAAATGTAGAAAGACAGCAATGCACTGGACTTGCAACACCAAAATGAGGTTTTGTTGTTTTTTAATTTCTTGCAAAACACATAGCTGAGAAGGTGCACTTGGGAAACCTTTCTTAAATGACAATGCCTTGAAGACAAAACATGATCCAAGGGTTAGAGCACAACCTAGGCTGGGGAAGATCTGGATTGAGTTTCTGCTCTTCTAGAAACAGCTTACATGACCTTGGGCAACTCCATTTTAGGTGCGTATGTCCTCTTGGAGATCTAGTCCTAAAGAGGAACTTTAACAAAGGTCCAGAGAGTGATCCTCAAACCCTACAATCACTTCATGTCTAACAAGAGAAGGTCCCTAAAGCTCTGCTCCTGCACATTACCTGGATTTATCTTAGTTTTCTCTGTGTGGAGCAGTTGTGTAATGAGGGGTAGGTGACCAGGTCACTAGCTCTAGATGCCCACTTGGGGAGAGCACAAGAACAGCAGCTGCTGCCATCATTACAACCAACCCAGCCCAGCCCCTGCCATTGTTCCTACCCAGGGCATAGACCCTGAGAGTTAGACACTGAACTGCTGGGCAAGGGCATATCTGGTGGCCATTTACAAACTCACCAGTGGGAATTGGGGGAGGCTTTATTCCCCCAGGCACCACCAGGGGGTTACTAGGAATAACGGCCACAGATTGTTAGAGAGAAGGTTCAGGCTGGACATCAGGAGACACTGCTTTACAGTGAGGGCTGCCAGGCTCTGGAATGGGCTCCCAGGTGACGTGGTGCTCTCCCCTACCTTGGGGGTTTTCAAGAGGAGGCTGGACAGATATTTGGCTGGGGTGATATGATCCCGGCACCCATTCCTGCCTGGGGCAGGGGGTTGGACCTGATGATCTGTTTAGGTCCCTTCCGACCCTAAATTCAATGATACTATGATATCTCACAAGCTCTGTTGGGATCCTGCCCTTGAAGACCTACCTGGAGGCTACCCAATGCATATTTATAGGTCAGGCATGCACACAACACAAGAGCAGAAGCCATCACTTTTGCCCTAAAAGAAAAAAAAATATTCACTCCCAAACACTGCTTCCACCTACACCGGTTCCCAAATGCTTGCTAAGGGACATCTCTCTCACCTTAGGTGGTTTATTTGGGTATTCAGGGACACTGTTTTTTGCTTGAAATGGGAATGCAGTTGACTACCAAAATGTACTAAATTCATCTTTTGTGACCAGTAGAGATATGTTAAGTAAAATGATTCCTCTAACAGTGTAATCCTTCACCCTCTGGCCAGGGAGGAAGAAACTTTTCAAATGGAGAGGAGGACAGGCATCCTAGCAAAGGGAGGAGGGTAAAAAAAAATCATGCATTTGAAAACCATGATATTGCATTTTACCTGAATTCCCTTCCCCTTCTTTGAATTAACTGTTTTTTCTGAATTTGGCTCTAGCCCTGGTGGGGGCTGCTGCTGGCAGTCAAGGGGGGAAAGGCAGTTCTGGATCAGTCTCAGCGTGCCTTACTGACTCCCTCCCCTTTCTTGCTGTGCTCTTAGGAGGTTGGATCCTCCCATTCAAGTTTGCAATAAGGACCATGGTGAAATGGGCTCTCACCCCAAATAAGGTAATCAGCCTCTCGAGTCTTTATAACCTTGCCTTGTGATTGGCCTACTGCACATCCTTTCCCTCTGTCTGACATTTGTTTCTTGTTCCTTTCATAAACCTTGGCTTGCATTCCCTCTGCAGTTACCTGAAAAGCATTCCTAATATATGGCTGTTCCAATGCTGTGCTTATGCAGACCCTACTTTTCACAGGTTAAGATCTTAAAAAGTTCCCACCTATTCCAGTCAGGCACACAAGATGTAGGTACCTGTCTCCTTTTTATTGAAGCTATATCTGTTTGCTTGAACATGTAGCCA
>NW_005842529.1:393364-393905 GCF_000455745.1 Alligator sinensis
AAAGAGGCATTTGCAAAACACACAGCAGATTTTAAGATGGTGTGGAGGTAGAGGGGACAGGTTTGCATCACTTTGACCTACAGTAGAGATCAAAATTGCAACTGAAACTTCATAGTTGAAGGAACAAGAAGAGCATTGTGAAATGGAGGCTGCAAAGATGTGGGGACAAACACAAATGATGCAGCAAGTATGCTGGCATTAGCTGCATGTCAGTGATGGGTTTATGCTGCTTGGAGGGGTGATGCTAGCTGTCACAACCCAAAAGGTGTGATTTTTATTTGTGTGTGCTTCGGCACTGCTAAATTGTCCCCGCTAAATTGCAAGCTTCCTTGCACGGTGGAGTTTTCTGCTGCAAAAGAGAATCCCAGTGCAAGGGAGAATTCCCCGCCGATTTGAAGCTTTCTTTGCAGGGTGCATTTCTTTGTTGCAGCACAGAAATGCTCGTTGCAAAGAGTTCCCGCCATTTGTATGTAGATTTGGGTCCCATTATTGGCCAGTTCTAAATTATTCACACGTGGTGGCTAGTGATTGGCTTGCTAGC
>NW_005842529.1:393915-404476 GCF_000455745.1 Alligator sinensis
CAAAAGAACTGGACCCACGGAGCCTAGCAAACTTCGTGTGAGTTGGTTCAGAGCTCTTCCGGACGAGTACTTTCTTCGGCTGACGCGACGGGCTCGCGTGTTCAGAGCCTTCAGCCGGATTGGGCTAGAGTTCACGAGTCTAGAACTCTTGTCCGCCTCTTTCCTTTTTCTTCTCTGTAACTGCAACTGAAGCAAGCTTTCCAGCCTACACCACTGCCATCTCGGTGTAAGTAAACAATCTTTTAAACTACCAATACGCGTCCGTGCCTAATTCCAGAGCGAAAGCCACCCCTCTCCGCCCCCGCGTGCCCGGGCTGCTGGCCACAGCCTGCGTGCAGCGCGAAAAAGGGCTCGGGGCGCGCCCGGCCCACACACTAGCCAGCACCATACTTCAGTTTTGTGGCTCTTATCAAATGACTATGTGGCTGCATGTTAACCTTTTGCAATAGACATTGACTTGTGTTAGTGTAACTCCTGGTGTTGACCAGACTGCAGCTTTTTCCCTGACTAACAGAGGTATAAAACTGATCTGAAATGGATCCCATAAGTCAGTGTTTCTCAACTTTTTAAGTAGCAAGTACCCCCTAACTTGTGAAAATTTTAATAATTACCCCAACATTTAATTTTCCAGGGGATTTTATATTTGCAGACTAATGTGTGCCATAAGTTGGAAGAAGGACTGTGTATATAAGACCATGATATGACAGATGTCTGATCTGGTGTGGTTAGGGTTGCCACCTTTTACACTAGGGGTGCCCAACTTAAGTATGTACCGAGGCTAGAGGTGATGTTGGCCAAAGCTAGGAGGGCTGAACACCAAATTATTACTGGGGAATGTAATTTTTCAAATTGCATCAAATTTTTTGCCATAGTTTTGAAAGTAAAAGAAGGTGAGAGAGAGTGATGAGGTACCCACACGCCCCCTGCCTGTGTCTTGCATACCCCCAGGGGTACATGTACCACAGGTTGAGAAACTATGGCATAGGTTAAAAAAAAAAAAAAAGATACTCTTTAAATTCTAATGAAGGCCAGCTATGTATGTGGACCAAACATCAGCATTGCTCTGCTCTTTACTTAATTCTGGCAGTAACTCACTTTAACTTTTACTGAAATCCTCTATGTGTTCAGTCTGCCAGACATGAAATTCCTATAGTGTATGTTATGTGTGAATGGCCTTGGGATACTTGGCTGCAAAGAGCTATACAGTCAAATGTGAAGTGACAGTTTAAGATCTTTTTTTTTCCCCTCAAGTTTCCTACAGTGTTATAGATCTCTTTCCAGAATTCTCTTATAGCAAAGTGGCTTGGCATCATCTAACATTGCATGTGGTGCATCCTGCCTAGTGCTTTGCAGCATATCCAAGAAGGGTCTTCAAGCTATAAAGAAAGAACTTGCTGATAAGCAGCAATATATTATCTTCATGCCTGCTCTTACTCCTCTGAAGCCAGATCTCACTAATAAAAGAGGAAGGAAATGACAGGCTTGCATGCAGTGCCGTAGCAACAAAGTTTGGCGTCTGAGGCAAAGCTCGCAGCAGCAGCCCGCCCTCATGCTGTGCACAGACCCAGGGGGCACACGCCCTCCCATGCTTTCCCAGGAGTGCACACAGTGGTGGGAACCATCCTTCCCCTGTCCCTGTACTCCCCCAAATGAACTGCTCACGGCTCTATCCTATGCCCCAACCCAGCTGTACAGCACCTGTTGGTGCTCCTCTTCAGCGCCCGGGGTGGTCACCTTGCTTATCCCTCCCCCCTCTTGCTACGGCACTGCTTGCATGAAGATTTGTGACCATGATAATCCATAAAAGGTGAGAAACAGCATTTGTTTAGTAATATCTTTTATTGGACCAAGTGTATAATTGGGAGAAGTGTTAGGTGAGCTTTTGGGTAGAAAATGTCCTTCCTCAGGTCACTCAAACTGCCGTTTCTTCACTGACCCATTCCCTTCTAGCTCAATGCAACCCCCATCTCAAGGTAGCTAAAAGGGACAAACCTATTCTGACTTTTATAAGCAGCCCCCCAACCTCAAAGTCCAAAAGAGGGCCATGCACATGATTAGAGGCCTAGAGACCAGATCATATGAACGGACGCTGAAAGACTTGGGATTGTTCAGCCTGGAGAAGAGAAGACTCAGAGGGGACTTGGTGGCAGCCTACAAGTATATTGGGACACACATTAGGGCCTGGGGAAGCATCTATTCACCAAAGCCCCCCAGGGGAGGACAAGAAATAATGGGCACAAACTGAAAAACTTCTTTACAAGTTGGGTGCTGAAGGTTTGGAACATGCTCCCCTCGGAGGTGGTAGTCACCCACCCTAGTGATCTTTTAAAAAGTGTCTTGTAGCCCACTTTGCTGGGGTCAGTCTTTCCTGCACATGTTCAGGAGGGCTGAATTTGATCTGTAAGGTCCCTTCCAGCCCCTTACAAGTATGAAACTATAAGATAGCCTTGAGTGTGTAAGCCCACTGCACATGAGTGAGCACAAGTGCAAACCCAAGAACCATTTGTTCCCTGGAAATGCACTATTTGTGGTGAAAGACTTTAGAGGGTTGACATTCCCTGTAAGAAACTGGAAGTCCTACTTTCACCAAAACCAGCCACAAACCCTACATGCCTTGCAGTGATTTTTTGGAGGAGAGCACAGACTGAACCCTCCTATTCCTAGAAGTGGAGATGTGTTGGGAGGAAGCTGCAAGAAAATATCCTACCATGGTCTCATTCTGTGGGTAAATGCCAGGTATTCATTCTGTTTTTATCAACTCAGGGTCTTTCACAAGCAGGGGATGAGCAGTTACCAAGCAGTAGACACCTGATTTGGTGACAACCACAGTTTTTAAAACCTATTGTTGTCCTTGGCAACTAGCCATGTCCTTGCAGCTGGATTACAGCTTTGGTCTAAGTATTATAGCAGCTCTGTAGAAAATATCTAATTATAATAATGCTGTGTCATCAGTTTGAGAATCCTGCTAGTGCTTAACTGATGCTTTCTATGCCTTTTTTGAAAAAAAAAATTGAGATATGAAACTATATAAATTGAGATATGAAACTATATAAATATTATTTTACTCCTTATGAAGGAAGGGATCTGGTTATTATCCAAATACCTAAGAAAGCAAAAGTGCTTGTTTCAACATTGTGGTTTAATATAACATCCATATGGCAAAAAGAAAAAGGGGTAGAATGAGTTACATGCTTTGCACCTTGATGAAATATACTTACGTTTGCCTTGTAGCACAGTAGGTGCTACAAAAGTTTTATTTCCCTCTCCTTAAACTGTTAGACTCTTCCAGTTTAGTCATGTGGCTAGGCAATTTGCCCCACCCTCTAATCTTTAAAGCACAGCTGATCTTATAAGGAAGTAACAGGCTCTCTCTGTCTGACATGCAACTCTGCTGACTTACAAGCAAACTACTTAGACATGAGTCTCTAAAGGTTTTAAAAAAAAAAACTCTTGCCTTCTCTTTTTGAAAGGACGCATAGAAGATTGGCCTGGTCCTAACAAATCAGGGCGGAAAGAAAGACGTGCTCAGAGAAAGACTTTAAAGCTTGGTGTAACTGGAGTGGAAGGTAAAAACAAAACTAAGCTAAAAACATTTAATTCTGAACTTTTACTATTGACTTTCTGTTGGATTGCAGTGGTACGTATCTCATTGTATGAATAACTGAAGCAGTGTGTATTTGAAATTAATTCATATATGAATGTAACAGTTCTGTTTAGAGAAGTGAATCATCTCTTCCATTTTGTTAAAGTTGAAATTATCTTGTTGCCTGTTGCTTAAAAAAATGACTGGGCTAGAAATGGGAACAGTTGGATCTCCCCCTGGGATTTAGAATTGAGAGCTCCTAGAAAGCTTTTAAGATGTTACTGGGTTTTTTGGGTTTGTTTTTTTTTAGAATAGCTCTGTTTATCTACTGGAATGGGGCAAAGTGCTGCATTTACCTCTTGGAAATAGAACTTTATCTGATGTTAAGAAAATTTGCCTCGTAAATTCATCCAAAATGGACAAGGGATCCACCATATTTGTGCTGTGCAACTGCCCATTCTCAAAAGCCAGGCAACATGACTCAGAAGGGCCAACTCCAAAAAAGAAGGCTTAGAAAAGGCACTGTAACACCTAAATTTTAAATGCTGAACCCAGAGTGGAATCCAAAACCAGGAAACAGGGCACTTTCTCTCCCAATTGAATGTATAGGAGGAATAAGGTGCCTCAGCAGGGCAATCCAAGAAACTTGGATGCTATGCAAAAAGTCAGCTAGGCAAAGTCAATAGGAAACATTGGGCACATCTACACATACATTAAGGCACTTTGTTCGAATGCACATTAAATTTAGTACCTCCAATGTGAGGTACTAAACAAATGCACATTATCCTGCCTTAATGCACAGTAACAAATGCACAGAGGCTTTAAGCGATGCTACATACAGTAGCCTATTTTACTGCACATTAGTGTAATCACACAGTTTTTTTTACATGGGCCTTTAATGCTCAGTAAAATAAGCTACTGCACATTAAAGCACACATGTAGACATGCCCACTGAGTGTAGGGGTGAGGTTGAACTCCCACCTCTCTGAAGTGTCCCTGAATCAGAGCTGCAAAGAGAAGCTGTTCTGGGCACACAGTCGGCGTGGAGCTGCAGGTGTCCAGGAAGCCTGCAAGTCAAACAGGGAGGCTCCATGCAAAGATAGGCACCTGCGAAGCAGGAACTTTCTGGCCTGCAGTCTTGGACAAAGGTGCCAACATTCTGCTTCTGTTCTTGCTGCCTAGTACTTGCCTGAGCAATTCATCCTCCCTTGATCAGAAGAAACTTGAGTGCTACAAATACGTAGCACTGATATTTCACTGCCTTCTCCTTCTCATTTTCTTGTCTCTGAATCAATCATAGACACCAGCATAGAACACTGTAAACATGAGCTTGTAGCCACTTGCACTGAAAATCTATTGGGCAGCAAACAAATATCACATTTATCCCAGGACAAATGCAATCATACAGCCTCCCTTATCCATTGTCCTGGAATAAATCCTAAAAACAATTTCCTGGATAGGAGGTAGTAACAGTTTATCTTGGGATATTGCAAAGTACACCTGTACAGTTCCAGGATTGCATAACTGAAACAATGGGGGAAAAAGCAGCACAACATTCAACTGCTCACTAAGTCCTGATTAGAAGGGTGATACATGTACATGCCAATTCCGGAATATTTTTTGTTCCTGGACAAATGCAGGCATGACTTATCAGGGACCAATGCTAGAAACAGAGCGTGCATCTGATCTTGTATCTCTTTCTCAACAATGGTCATTAAATCTCCAAAAGCACTTTGCATATAGATATGAATGTTTAATCTTCCTGGCCTGTAGACAATCTATATTTGCTTAATAATACTTTCCTTTTGACTGTGATTTAAATAAGTTTTTCAAAACCCTTGGACCTAAAATGTTGCTGTGTTCCAGTACAGAACAGAGGCAACTCTATATTTCAGTAATGAGTGAAATTAAACCTCTCTACCTGTTGGCTTAGTTGTGCACAAAATAGTTGCACTATTTTAAGTGCTGGCTAAATCAGTACAGCTACGGTAGTGTAAAAACACTTTCAAACAAGTATACCTATATACACTGGTACACCTTTATTATACAGCAGGTGGTCAAAATGAAACCAGCATAGGACAGATTCATATCAGCCTCATTATATCCACACACAGGTTTATATGAGTATAACTATCGTCACTCCTCCAATAAAAATAATTACACCTTTTGACCTATAAAGTTTAGATAAGTATATGCTGCTCATGAGTCAGCGATTCTCATAACACCCTAGTTAGAGACTGCTCATTGATTTTTTTGATAAACCATGAATAAAAGGCATTGCTTAGATAATAGGGATACATGGTTGTGCTGGCTCTAGCTTGCCTCAGCTAGGATAGATGCTTGTATATGAGAGGGGCAAAAATAATATATAGAGTAGAGAAACTCTTAAGAGGTTATTTTGAAAGGAAATCTGACAATCGCAAGGCCTCTCATTGAGGAATTTTGCCCAGTTGTGTGTTCTCTTATTTCATGCAATGTACCTGTGTCCATGAAAGGAGATGGGCAAAGAAAGGCCCAGCATATGTGTCCCAGTGCAATTTTATTATTACTTCTTGGGTTTTTTTATGTACTGCCTTTTAAGTTTTTCTCTTTCAAAATTAATTTCAGAATAAGTTAGTCAAGGTTCACACATGGCCTGATAACTAGAGCAACTGGAAATTTGACTTTTTTAAATCCATCAGTCACCTTTTTTAGATCTGCCTTCTCTCACATCCTTTATTTGTTCTATTTCATCTGTAAACTCTTTAGGGAGAGACCATTGTCTCTCACTCTGGGCCTGACACCACTACAGAGTTAGCTGACCTTGAGAGACCAACTCTGAGGTTGCTCAAAGGAGAGTAGACACAACTGCAAAATGACATTCAAACTACTGATCAGCACTGGTTCCATTGTCATCTGTGTGGGGTTCAAATCCTTCTGGGAGGCGTACCTGATGGCTCTCTCTGCTACTGCAGTTAGCCAAGCTGCTCTATGAAGTTCCACGATGGATTCTGGGAAAATGTTTGTCTGTTCTAGACACGAGGCAAAACTGTCGGAGGGTATTGAACAACTAACAGCAGCCAGTCATGTAGCCTGTGTCTACACAGAAGAATGGTTCCCAGGAGTGTCAAATATATGACCTGAGGAGCTGTCCTCCAGCCTACGAGGCTTCTGGAGGGGCTCAGAATTTCGCGGGGGGAGGGGCTGCCACCCAGTTCCAAGGTACAGAGCCCTGCTGAGGGGGCATGTTGGTGGCAGCAGGGTGAGCAATGGCGGTATTAATCCCTGCAGATCCCTGAGCTGAAATAGCAGCTCAGGAACTTGTGGTAGTTAATGCCACTAAAGCTCGCCCCGTTTCTGGTGATGGGTCTGAATCTGGCTCACAAGAAGCCCCCGTGGTCCAGATCCAGCTGTGAAGCCAAGGGCGTCTGATACCTCTGTGCTAGCAGGTGGAGGCCAGCCAAGATGAGCTGTTGGGCAAGTAGAGAGGTCCTTTTCTTTTTGTGTGGAGGCAGAAGTTGATTCAGAGGCAACACTCAAATTATAACTCATGTTAACTATACACTGAAAATGAACCCAAAGGCTAAATACAGATAGTCATAGTTTCATAGTTTCAGGGTCGGAAGGGACCTAATAGATCTTCTAGCCCGACCCCCCGCCAGGGCGGGAGAACAACCCAAAAAAAACCACTCACCCTAAAAACAAAAACGGGACTCAAATGAGTCCAGCCAGGTAAGTATCCAGCCTCTTCTTAAAGATCCCCAGGGTAGGGGCCAGCACCACCTCCCTTGGAAGTTGGTTCCAGCTCCTAGCCACCCTAACTGTGAAGAAAACGGAGGTGAAGAATTGGTTAAAGAGGTCCGCTTTATCCTCTGACGCAACCACCAGATTGCCCCGCATATCCTGCAGGGGCCCCACATTACCCGGCGCCTTCTTCATCCTCCCAATATATTTGAAAAAGGACTTTTTGTTATCCTTAATCCTGGACGCTAATCCGAGCTCTATCTCCGCCTTGGCCTTCCTAACAGCCCGCCTGCAGGCCCGAGCAGAGGAGGTATACTCCTCTTTGGAGATTACACCCCCCTTCCACCGGGCGTACGCCACCCTTTTGGCAAGCAGGCATTCCCGGACACCCTTGGTGAGCCAGGGGGGCTTTTGGACACTCCTGCCCGCCTTGCTTCTTGTCGGGATGGACACCCCTTGGGCCCCGAGTATCGTTTCCTTAAGGAACGACCACTCCTCTTGGACGCTGAGTTCCTCTGCCCTCAAGGACCCCAGTTCCTCTCCCACTAATCTCCTCATCTCACTGAAGTTGGCCCTCCTGAAGTCTAGGGCCACCACCTTGCTGCGGGCCCTTGACACTCTACGCTGGATGGTGAATTCCAGCACGCGATGATCACTATTGCCCAGGTGGTCAAGAACCTGGAGGCCTCTTACCAGGTCGTCGCCTGCGGCCAGGACCAGGTCCAGCAGAGCATCTCCTCTGGTGGGACTGTGCACCTCCTGAATCAAGTGGAGGTCCTGCAACTCGGCCAAGAACCTCCTGGAGCGGTCCGTCCCGGCTGACTGCTCCTCCCAGCAGATGTCCGGGTAATTAAAATCGCCCATGACAACTACATCCCTTGCTTTTAGTGTCTCCGCAAGCTGGCCTGAAAATTCCCTGTCCAGCTCCTCCTCCTGATTGGGGGGTCTGTAATAGACCCCCACCGTCAAATCCCTCTCGCCTTGCCCCCCCTGGATCTTGACCCAGAGCACTTCAGCTCGCCCTTCCCCTGACCCCATACTGCTGGCAGAGGATGTGTAGTGCTCCTTGACATAAAGTGCCACCCCCCCGCTTTTCTGCCTTCTCTATCCCGCCTGTACAGCCTATAGCCCCTAATGTTAACTGCCCAGTCATGGGACGAGTCCCACCACGTCTCTGTTAACCCTACGACATCTGGATTTGAACTAGCTATTCTGAGGGCGAGTTCCTCCTGTTTGTTCCCCATGCTACGAGCATTGGTGTACAGGCATTTAAGGCCTTGCAAGACTGTGTGCCCCCCCACCCCCTGATTAGCCAGACCATCAGGACCCCTGTTACTTACCTTTGCACCCCTTGCCCTGATGGCGTCTCCTCGTCTTCTTGCAGCCCCCTCCCCCGGCGAGTCTAGTTTAAAGCTCGCCGTACGAGATCAGCCAACCTGGAAGAGAAGATACGCTTGCCATTAGGGAGGGGCTGCCACCCATCCCGCCCCAGCAATCCCCCCTCCCGAAAGCATGGGTCGTTGTCAAGGAACCCAAGGCCTGCCCGGCGGCACCAGCTGCGTAAGCGCTGGTTGACCTCACCAATGCAGGCCCCATGCCTCTGTCCCCGCCCCCTCACCGGGTCAAAAAGCCCAAGGCTGAATTGATTTAATCTTCACACTAATCCAAACTGCATAGCTTGATCTGATAAGTAAGCAAACAGACATTCTTTTTTTGATTCCAGAAATGCAGCCAAGTGCCTGCAGTGGCCCAGGCTAGAAACCAGGGAGGCTGCTAGAGCATGTCTTCCTGCTGGGCTGGAGCAGACAGCTTGGACCAAAGCTAGCTAGCCTACCCTGCAAGGGAGGGGCTTGCAGGGGAGGTGCAAAGCATCCTGGGATACGGGGGACAGAGAACTTGAATCTGGAAGAGATCTGAGAAGGAAGTTCAATAAACTAATTTAACCTAAATCAGTTCAACCTAGATGTGGTGTCAGACTTACCTTAAACTGGTTACAGCCATTTTGAAAGTGGTTTATACGTACTGAACTTCTGTGTTACAGATTTTTGAGCCGGTTTCTGATCACTTATACCGGTTTATGTGTAACTTCTGTCCCTAGCCAAAAGGTCCATACGGTATCTAGAACACAAGGCCTCACTTCAGTTGGTGCCTCAAAGTGGTACCATACTGCAAATAGATATAAGGAACATAAATCCGAGAAAAAGAAAGGTGCTTTTTCTCTGGAAAAAAAAAACAAAAAACCTTATCTTCAGGGAAGTTTTTAAAATACTGTGTTGTTCTTCTCTCATAACAGATTAAGGAAGCAATAATACAAATCTCAAATCCCACACATTACTTCACCTAACTTCATCCTACAGAAATCAAGTCAGGTCACTAATATCATAAAATTGGATTAAATCATGATATTAACTGAAACTCTACTTCATGGGGTGTTTGTTTGTTTGTTTGTTTTTTGATTTGCTGTTCTGTTGCTGAGAGTGTCATCCTTGCATTGCATTATCAAAACGTTTATCTGCAGCCATAAGTACTAGAAGTTCAAATAGAAGTGGAGCTTCTGATGCAATCTTCCAATAATAGCAGCTAGGGCTTAGAGCAGGGGGAAAAGCCCTGTATATCATGGGACTTGCAGGCTCTTTCCTCTTTTCAGTATCTGCTAAGACCTCAATTTAGTTCCCTTTCCTGCCATCTGCAGTATTTGGCATGCCTAGAGTGAACTAGAAATGTGCTTCCTTGCACTCTTCAGTTCAATGGTTCTCAATATTTTTATATTCGAGGAAAAACTTTTGAAAATGCCAGCACTTAGCTTTCACTCATGTATTGAATACAGAAAAAAAAATAGAATAATTCTTCTGTTGCAAAGAACTCAAAGATCACAACAGGTCAGTTTTTGGTGCTGTAGATTCCTGCATGTAATTTCTGGGTTTACTTTGAATTATGTGTAGGTGTGTAGCACCCTTCAAAGGATCTCATGAAACCCCAGGGTACCACGGCACTTGAGAGCAGCTAGATCAGGTCTATCCTATATGCTTGGGCTGCCATATCTCTGTCCTTCAACAGCGCAAAGAGCTGTGATTCCATAACAAACCTAGCCATGCTGGCAGAAGCTCCAAAGGCAGATACAGTCATACTTGGAAAACTGTTTATCAAGAGAGCCTGTTTTGCTCATTAGGGCTTTTCATAGATTCATAGATGCTAGGGTCGGAAGGGACCTCAATAGATCATCGAGTCCAACCCCCTGCATAGGCAGGAAAGAGT
>NW_005842529.1:404707-405041 GCF_000455745.1 Alligator sinensis
GTGCCCCAGTCTCTCCTCATAGGGCTTGGCCTGCAAGCCCTTAACCATACGAGTGGCCCTTCTCTGGACCCTCTCCAGGTTATCCACATCCCTCTTGAAGGGTGGCGCCCAAAACTGCACGCAGTATTCCAACTGCGGTCTGACCAGCGCCCGATAGAGGGGAACTATCATCTCCTTGGATCTGTTCGTCATGCATCTGCTGATGCACGATAAAGTGCCATTAGCTTTTCTGATGGCTTCGTCACACTGCCAACTCATGTTCATCTTGGAGTCCACTAGGACTCCAAGATCCCTTTCCGCTTCCGTGCCTCCAAGCAGGTCATTCCCTAGGCAG
>NW_005842529.1:406708-429602 GCF_000455745.1 Alligator sinensis
CCCAGCAGATGTCTGGGTAGTTTAGGTCCCCCGTGACTACCGCCTCCTTAGTTTTTATGGTCTCTGAGAGCTGCCTCAGGAGCCCCGAGTCTAGCTGTTCCCCTTGGTGTGGGGGTCTGTAGCAGACCCCTACCACCAAATCCCTTTCTCCTTGCCCCCCGTGTAACTTAACCCACAATCCTTCTACTTTCTCCTCATTCCATTCCGTCTTGATAAGGGTCGATGTATATTGCTCATTGACATAGAGCGCAACCCCTCCCCCTTTCTTCCCCACCCTGTCCTTTCTGTACAGCTTATAACCCTCAATATGTACCACCCAGTCGTGGGAAGAATCCCACCAGGTTTCAGAAAGCCCTACTAAGTTGTAGGTGTTTTCTGCAAGCAGGAGCACTAGTTCATTCTGCTTGTTCCCCATGCTTCTAGCATTAGTATATAGGCACTTGAGCCCTGTGACTGGTGCCTTTTTTGCCCCCCAGCTCCGATTCCCAAAGGGCCCCTTATTGCTTACCTGTGCTGTGTTGCTGGCCGCCCCATGGATTGCAGGTTCCCGGTGTTCTCCTTCAGGCTGGGCTGTCCTTGTGGGTGCCACATGGTTTGGTGGTCCACGGCTTCCCCCACCCTCATCTTCCCCTCCCCTCGATGAGCCTAGTTTAAAGCCCGCCGGAGGAGATCTGCCAACCTAGACGAGAACACATGCTTACCTTTGGGGGACAGGTGAAGCCCATCCCAACTTTATTACTATCCTGGTGCAAAGCTCTGGCTTCTTTTGTCCCCACTAAGAATACTTTGCTGGTGTGCAGCATGCCAGCATTCGAACCCCAGCAAAGTGCCTCTATTGTACCCCTGGACTTTAAACCATATCTTTTAAAAGGAAAAAAACAAAGGTGGGGGGGGGAGGGGGGGAGTAAAACCCAGATGCATGGTGAGGTTAAATTTCTTACCCGATGGGAGTTTGCAAATCAGCAGGCGGTATACAGAACAGCTGCACCGCACCACTGAGGTGCTCCAGGTGCTTGAAGGAGCTTTGACGTCAAAGGGGCCACTTTTGCACATAGTTCTAACCGATCGGAGAAGCAGCACCCTTTGAGGTAAAAGCTGCAGGAAACAGTGAGTGACTTGTCTTCATCTCACAAACAGCTGTGAACCACCTGGATGCAAATGAAACTGGGTCTCCTGTAATCTTCCGCCAACCAAAAATGATACTCATACAAAACATACATGCTGACCACGCACATGAAAAACAGTGGTGCATGGATGCCCCCAAGCCCCTTCTCTCCCCCCTTCGCCCACTACAACAGACTTACCAGCTGGAGGCAGCTATGTCCAGTGTCCTTGAGGCTTGCTGCCTGTTTAGTCTATGGCTGAATCTCCATATTGGGCTGAATCTTTTCCAAATTGATTTGGAGACTTCTGATTCGATTTGCAGCATTTAATTGGTCTCCTGATTTAGATTTGGATTCAGAGATTCAGCCTCCGAATTGGGCCAAATCTCCTCCAAAATGAATCGACTACTGAAGCTTTGCACAGTCCTAGTGTGTAGCTTGTTTGCCTAGGGCCCACTAAAGGGTTAATTTGGCCCTGCTTCCATGTAGAAGGTGAGGAGGATAAGACAGGAATAAGTGATTTGGAGAAGGAGCAGGGAAAAGTGTACATCCAGAGAGCACAGCCTTATGACTATTTTCTGCATTGTAGAGGTCTAAACAAGTTTTAAATTGGAGCAGCTCCTGGACTGCTGTAGCAGACAGGGGCGGGGGGATAACCAGATCCCTGAGTGCAAAGGGCAAGAGCAGAATAACTGAAAACCCAGGGCCTTGTGCTTACCTCTTTTTCCTTTCCCTCATTTAGATTCTCTTGCAATTTTCTTATCTCTTTTATATTCATTTCTTAATTTTTAGATGTATTTTCAGTTTCAAGATCCTCCTTTCCATTTAGTTCAGCTGGTGCTTAGCAGGCCTGTCCCCCTGATGGGCCTTCAGTTTCAGTTGTGGCCCTTGTTCTAAGAACTCAATTCTAAATTGCTTATCAAAGGCACTTGGGTTGTAGTGTACTTAAGTTGGCGTATAATGTATTTATGAGTTGGCCTGCCTACTGCTGAGGAGTTTGATCAAATGGCTACTTCTTGTAGACGGGGACTAGTGTCCTTTTTCTTCCTACTTCCAACTGCCTCATTTGTGCCCAGCACACAGTTTTACGTTCAGACCCTTTCATATTTCCTCCACCTCCCCCCTTAAAGTGAAATTAACTGAAATAAACCTCAAGCAAAAATCCTGTTTGGAAGAGTGGCAGGGAACAGTTTGCTCTATACATTTCTACCTTTTTAGAATATTCTAGTAGAAATTGTCTTAAACAGTATCATACTTTAAGGAAAGGAAACCATGCATGTGCAATTTAGTTTCTACCCTGAACCCACAATGACTATGGAAATTCAGAGAGGCTGTGTGTGGATCTGCATGCCTAATGAAATGGGAGAAGTCAAGTGACTTACTAGCTTGGGCAAGCCTAGAAAACCACACACGGGCTCAGTCCAGTGACTTACTAATTTGAGCAAGTGTGGGAAATGTATATGTGCTGTCTCCTTTTTCTTTCCCAGCCGGAGTATATATCCTACACTTCCTCCTTTTTTCCTCCTCCACAACCCAACCAAATTCTTTCCACTTTACTTTTTTCAGCAGCTTTCATTTCTGCATATATTCTAATGTACCGCTGAGGTCTCTTTGGACTTGTAAAGATTCCAGTGCTTTCCCAGACTCTAGAAATTTCCCAAAGCAATGGCTGAAACACAGTTTTCCCTTCTGAAAAATAGAATGGAAGGCAAGCTTTAATATTTGCCCACAGTCTGGGGGGGAAGTAGCAGCAACTGTGTATTTGCAAAATAGTTTGCAACCAAATGTTTCACAAAGTCTCATTTGTCTGATTCTAGGCCTAGGTTGGTCTGGTTAACAGTTAGGCATTTGCAACCTTGGGTGTGTTTTGCCTTCAAAATCCAGCATAATGTGAAAGAGCTTCTTCCTTTATATGCAATAGTATAGCTAAGGGGTGGGGAGGTTGATTGGGGAACCAGCCCCAGAGACCAAGTTAAGGTCCCCCAAAAGTTCAGTAATAACAAGAACGTTATAAAAATAATAGCATGAACTTGTCACTGTAGTTGGTACAAGTCTTGTGATCAGTGATTTCCTAGACAAAGCAGCATCTTGCTGCAGATGATTACCCCAATCTTGTCAGTCCTTCACCCGCAACATTGCCTGCCCCCACACAGAAGGACAAAGAGGCCCCCATTTTTTTTTCCTAATGTGTGAAAGGAGTTGCTGCCTGTCTCAATCAGGGAGGAAGAATATCTGCTATGTACTGGGCTTTCTGTACAGCATCCTGAGCGGTGACCCAACCACTGAGTTCCCCTCCCTTTCCCTCTCCCAGACAGAATGAGGTGTCTCCTGCCAGGGGAGATGTTTAGGGTCATATCAGCTGGGGTAAATCGGCCTAGCTTTATTGATTTCAGGAGGCCTGTGATATAAACTATTACCTAAAGAACTATCCCTAAATAGCCAAGGTAACCTTTTTAAAGGCTATGGGTGAAAGTAACTAATGGCACAATAATCTATCTTCAGAGTAAGTAACTAATCTCAGGCTACCTTGCGTGGGGGTTATTACCTTGACTTTCTTCTCCCCCTCCTTTAAAATAGCAGTATTAAAAACAGAAATAAAAACTAATGTATTCAGTATTAACTTACCAGGCACATACTCAGATAGTTTGTGTTTCTAGGAAATTATATTAAAAAAGAAGCCTAAAGAAGTTAAACACCTCCTATTGAATTCCCTAGTTGGGCACCTGTTTGTAAATCCTATCCAAATACAGGATCAATCACACTCCTGTTAGATCAACACAAGGGGATATCCAAATGCCAGCGTGAAATCCAGGCAGAAAACTGTAATCTGTTTACTTTTACGTGTGTGTGTGAGTGAATTTAGTATCTGTTTCTCTTCTGTGGAGTATAATTAGATGCCTGAAGGTTTGGAGTTTTCCTTCCCAGTGGAAAATAAATAGGTGGCATGTGTTATGTGGCTGGCAACAGCTGCCACTCTTGCACCCCCTCTTAATTGGGCCCCTGGGGCTGGTGCCCCAGTCACCCCCTGCTTATTACACTACTGGGTAACTTTATTTAGGTTTGTATATGCTCATCATTGAATGGAGGTAACTGCAAGCAGCACACAGCTAACTTTTGCTTTCATGCAAATACCCAGCTGCCAAGAAACAGCTCCTTCTCAAGATTTGACTGTAAGTAACAAGATTTAAAGCAGGAAGCAATATTTAAGTGTGCCATAGGCAAGAAGAATCACAACAATACAACAGCAGCATTTTTTCCGAGCGTAAAAGCCTGCCTGCATACTAAGAACTTACAGGACTATGTAACATCGCCATATGGTGCCTTCAGAAGTAGGAGTGGCCACACAAGCAAGAACCTCCCTTTGCCTCCAACTTTCTACTAAAAGGCCCAAAGGCCATAACATTAAGCAGGATCGTGGTAGACATTTGCTATCTAGAGAGCAGCTGTTCCATTGTATTTCAGCCTTTTTCTTTCAAGAGACTTGTTGTTGCTTTGTTTTTATATCAGTCAGAAGGGAAATTAAGTTAATGTAAAGCACAAATGAAGAAGTCTTTTCAAGTTAAAAGATTGTATCATGGTAAACTATAATGGATCAGGGAATAGGAGGATAGTGTGTGACTGATGGAGCACCAGGTCCCCAGTTGAGGAGATGTGACAGCAGTTCTATCCTTCAAACTCAGGATGCTGCCTTAAAAATCATAGGATTTAATCATAGAATTAAAAAAAATTGGTGTGGTCACTATATGCTTCTTTCCAACCCTCAGAGATTCTGTTTTCAAATTTCTGCAGCTCTGAGAATACAGGAATCTTTCATTTAATTTCTGTCTCAGGCACCCAGGGGCTGAATTAGGAAGTGAGGATTTCAGTAAAACTGCAAAATGGCATAAGATTTGCATTTAAAAATACAAGGCTTAATGACAGCAATCTCTGCAACTCTACTGAACTCTAAATTGATGGAATCCAGTCTGGATTGCAGGGAAATCAAAACCTGTGTACAATGGAACCTGTAAAATTTGGAAATCTGCTCAAGCCAGAAAATCTATACTGTTCTTGCATGTTTTGCGGGGAATTATGTAGTATATTTAATCAGTATAACCCCAATTAAGCTATCGTGGAATTAGAAAGGAAATTTGGGGCCTATTGATAGAATTGCCTTGTATGTCACAGACAGTAACTACTGTGTGTGTGATGGAGTATAACCCCCAAGCATGGCAGAGGGCTGGGAAACTCTCCGTATAAGATGGGAACCTATCTAAAACAGAACTTTTTTTCCGGTTAGGTATCATCTGTCTTAGGTTTCTCTGTACTTTTCATTTTTGCTGACAGTGGAATAGAGAATGCTCTCTTCCATACTGTGTCTTCAGTAACTGACATGTCTTCTCCTGGCAGATCTTTGAGGACCTTATAAAACTGTAACCTCCTTTCCTATTTTCTTCAATCTACCCAAGCATCCTCCTTGAATATTGCCTATGTCTTCTAGTCTGGCCTATCTCTAAGCTTATTGTATTGCCACTCATGTTTGGAACAGCCTTACTGTTTGGCATCTATCAAGGTCCTTTTTCTGTTTCCTCAAAATATTCCTAAAAACTGCCTGCTCCCAAGACACATCCCAGCAATAATGACCACATTCTATTTTACAGGTTCATAGATTGTTAGGGGCTGGAAGGGACCTTGCAGATCATTGGGTCCAGCCCTGCTGCTCTAGGCAGAAAGACAACTGAAGTCAACCCAGTGAGGTGACTGTCCAGTCTCCTCTTGAAAACCTCCAAGATAGGTGACACCCTAACCGTGAAGGAGGTTTTCTGGTATTAAGCCTGAAACAGCCTTCCAGGAGTTTGTATCCATTGGTCCTGGTCTTCCCCAAGGGTGCCCTAGTGAACAGCTGTTCACTGAGCTCCTGATGCACTCCTCTGATATAGAGGTAAACTGCTATCAAGTCCCCTTTCAGCTTTCTCTTCTTTAAGCTAAAGAGGCCCAGGTGCCTCAGCCTTTCCTTGTATGGCTTGCCTTGCAAGTCCCTGATCATATGGGTGGCTCTTCTCTAGGCCCTCTCAAGCTTTTCCATGTTCTTACTGAAGTGGGGTGCCCAGAACTGGACATAATACTCCACCTGTGGTCTCACCGGTGCTGAGTACAGCAGGAGTATCACTTCCTTAGTTTTAAACAAGATGCATCAGTTGATGTATGTCAGCACGTTATTTGCCCTGCTGGCCACCGGATTGCACTGACGGCTCATGTTTATGTGGTGGTCAGTCATGACCCCTAGGTCCCTTTCAGCTGTGGTGCAGGTCAGGCTGTTGCCTCCGAGCCTGTATGTATGTTGAGGGTTGTTTGCCCCCAGATGGAGCACCTTACACTTGGAAGCGTTAAACTTCTTCATCTGGTTCTAGTCTGCCCACCTCAGGAGCCTGTCTAGGTCTGCCTGTATCAGCAACCTATCTTCTGGGATGGCCACGCTCCCCATAACTTGGTGTCATCCACAAACTTGGCCAGCGAGCTTTTCACTCCCCCATCCAAATCATTGATAAAGATGTTGAAAAGCACCGGTCCAAGCATGGACCCCTGAGGGATGGCACTGGCCATTTTGCACCGGAACGACACAGATTCATTTATGAGAACTCTCTGGGTCCTACCCTGGATCCAGTTTCCCACCCACTGAACCGTCAAGCAGCTGAGCCCACAATCTTCCAGTTTTCCCAGAAGGATATCATGGGATGCTAGATCAAAAGCTGTTTGAAAGTCCAGGTATATAACGTCTCCCATGGCCAGGTGGCAAGAGACCTGGTCGTAGAAGATGAGATTAGTCAGACAAGACCTACCTGTGACAAAGCCAAGCTGGCTGTTGTTCAGAATCTTACCTTCCGCGAGCGTATCACACACACTTTTTTAATGAGCTTTTCCAGGATATTCCCTGGGATAGAGGTTAGGCTGATTGGCCTATAGTTGCCTGGATCCTCCCTCCTCCCCTTCTTGAAGATGGCACAATGTTGGCCCTCTTCCAGTCATCAGGGATTTCCCCTGTGCGCCACCAATTCTGAAAAAGTTTTGCCAGGGGATCCACAATGACCTCATTCAGCTCCTTCAGCACTCTTGGATGGAGTCCATCCAGTCCTGCTGACTTATAAATGTCTAGCTTTTCAAATTGGTATTGCACCCGCTCAGCATCCACAGTGGGGAGACTGACAGTCCTGGCATGCCTCCGATGAGCCTTATCTCGCTTGACTTTCCCCATGGTCTGGTGAAATACCGAAGCAAAGTGGGCATTCAGGGTTCAGTTTTTTTCCTGAATGTTGGTTACCAGCTGTCCCAAGGTGTTAAGCAGGGATCCCACACTTCCGTTTGTTTTCCTTCTGTTGCCTACATACCTAAAGTTGGACTTCTTATTGTCCTTGACTCCTGTGGCTAACCCATACTCAGTCGCCGCCTTGGCTTTCCTGATCATTGCTAAAGTACAGTCCTCCTTGAGGGCCTAGCTCCCACTATGTGTACACCTCTGGGGGGTTTTTTTTCTTTTTTAAGAGGACTGTAATGTCCCTAATAAGCCAGGAGGGCTTGCCAGCCCTCCTACTACTACCTTTCCTCTTTGCAGGAACGGTTTTCTTTTGTGCTTCGAAAATCATGTCCTTGAGCAATGGCCATTCTTCATGCACCCCATTTGCCTTCCCTTCCCGGTCCCTCATCACCTCCCCTACTAATGCTCTGAGCCTATCGAAGTCAGCATTCTTGAAGTCCAGGACTTCAGTCCTGGTGGTTGATTTGTCTACCTTGTGGCGGAGAGTGAACCTGATAATTTGATGGTTGCTGCTGCCCAGGTTACCCTCAGTGTTCAAGCCAACACCAGATCATCTCCCTGGGCCAACACCAGGTCCAGGAGAGCATTGCCTCTGGTTGGCCCTTGCACTTCCCAGGTCAGGAAGAGCTCCTCAATCAGTTAGGAAATGTGTGAATGATCTGACCTAGCCAAGTGCTCCTCCCAATCTATGTCCGGGTAATTGAAGTCAGCCATGACAACCAAGCCCCTTACACTCATGGCCTCTGTCAGTTCTCAAGAGAAATCCAGATCCAGCTCCTCCCCTTGGTTCGATGGCCTGTAGCGAATGCCCACAGTTAGGTCTCTCTCACCTTGTGCCCCATAACTTGACCCAGAGGGTTTTGAGCTGCTTATCTTTGGAGCCAATGTCAGCCTCCAGAGAGGTGTACTGCTCTCACTCAGAGCTCTACCCCTCCACCTTTTCTCCCTACTCTGTCCCTTCTGTGCAGGGTGTAGCCCTCTACGGCTACACTCCAGTCATGCGAGGAGTCCCACCAGGTCTCCGTGATCCCTACCAGGTCATATTCCCCACTAGACAGCAGAAGGGCTAGCTCCTCCTGCTTGTTCCCTATACTCCTTGCATTGGTGTACAGGCAGCTGAGGCCTTTAACTGACATCCTCGTTTTTCTGAGACGCTGTGGGAGAACTGATTGGCTAGCATTTTCAGAAACAGTTATCTTAGTGTCCTCCACAAGGGAGCTTTCCTCTGTGCCAGCGTGAGGTAAATGCCATCTCATTCACTATACAGGGACTGTACTTTCAAAGTGTGTGTGCATGTGTGTGTGATTCTGCTTATTAAGTGTTCCAGTTGCAAGGCACAACATACACATGAATCAATATATGAACAATAATATGTCTTAAAGAAAAAGTCTATTATAGCTATCTCTTATGCTAAAATTTTTTTTGAAGAACTAAACTAGGATAATCAAAACCCTTTTAAACACAACAAGAGAGGAAATATGTTATAATCATTCCCACCATAGGATGGTTTCTTCCACAGGTCTGTAATTACTTTAAGCCATAAACACATGTCTAATATTGCATTCTTTAAAAAAAATGCCCTGATATTTTAACCAGATGCCATTTGGTATTAATTAAAGCAGTCTGCCCCCTAAGCTACTAACAAGGAATTTGTCTTTGCAGGGGAAAGGATGAGTTCACCCACTGATGCCAGCATGGAAGAAATCCCTCTGGAAGATGAAGATCAAGACAGCATGGAATACAAGGTTGTATTGGCCTTTGCCCAACGGCGATTGTCCGCCAGCAAATATGGGCAACTTCTGGAAAAGGGGGTAAAGACACAGAGAGGATTGCCCCAAGACCAAGGAGAAATGGAAAGTGTTCCTCAAGCTCATAAGACCAAGAGAAGCCACAAGGTGTCCATCAAGGACAAAAAGCCCACTACCCTAAATAAAAAGCAAAGGACAAAAACATCTACCTGGAAATGCCGGCTTCTCCCTTCCTGTTTGAGAAGAGAGACAGAAGAGGGCCCCCAGCAGCCATCTGCCAACCAAGATGATATGAATGGACTGACCTTACATGCAGCAACAGCTGGTAGGAGTGCTGATGCTTCTCTAGGGCCAGAAGGTGAGTGCCCATCAGAGGATCTAGGATTTTGAAAAAGGGGGCGGGGGGTGCAGATGGTCAGGTGGTACATCATCACATAGAACACAACACACATTTTTCTCCAGTTAAAAATAAACTAGAAGCTTTACTAACATACTAGGGGCCTAGAGTGATACTATTCAATTTAAAATTGATGCAAAAATGAATAAAACTTTATTGGAATGAGTTAGAAACAGCCTGCAAGACTGTGAAATAAGAGGAGGTACTTTATTAGGAGCAGCTAATAGACAGCAGAATTGCAGTAGGCAGACTAGCTTGATTAATGGAACATCAAGACCATTAAAAAGAAGAGGGTCATTAACACCTGTGGAATGAAGAGTTTAGAAGGAATCAGATTTTAATGAGCCATGAAGTCTAGTGACTCCCTTACTGCTGTCTAAAGAGAAATGCTGGTGCCGCTGCCAGGCTGTTGGCTTTAAACTTTGGATGGAGCAGGAATCAAAGAGGGGTGCAAGTGCACCAGTGCACCTCCCCTGAATCTGCCTCTGACTGCCTGAAGGCTCCTGTTAGTTCATTCCCCTCTACCCACTTGGTTTCTGTTTCTCTCCTTTTTGCTGGCTGGTCAGCCCCTAGTTTTTTTCCCCATATTTGTTTTAATGCATTTTATGCTAGCTGTTTTGGTTTTCCTAACTAGGAAACAAAATTGCTTGACCATCATCACTGCCATTTACCTACTTTCACATATGGTAGATTCATGCTTCTTTATACTGTGAACTCATTTTGCTGGCCATGACTATCCTGCCACAATAAAACAGCTATACAGATCTGGTTTTCCAAGTGCTGGTGCACTGTCTCTGATACCTGGCCACAGGATGTCATGAACAGCAATGTAAAACAACCCAATAGTAGGATTGCCAGTCCTGTGTAAGACCAGTAAGAAAGGACTGCGAAGGTCTTTCCACAGGGGAGGGACTCTTTCCTACATCAACACTCAAGAATGACATAAGGGCTTATTCATGGGCTCTGTCCATCTGCAGAGCTAAGGCAATCCATGCATGCGCACCACATGTCTCGATCCCTTCTGCATTCTTAGCGTGCCCTATGCCCAGGCATATTGGCTTAAATGTAGCTTTGTTCCAAGCCTTCCCCCACTTCTCCCACTGCTACAGAATCCCTTTGAAGAGTCCCTTAGTGAGGAGGCAAAGGACGATAACCTAAGATGGGTAGATTCTGAGAAATTTCCATGCAACCACAGGGAGGAGTGGGACATGGATTTCCCCTCAGCAAAGAGTCCTGCACCTACAAAGATTATTAGTGGGGTATTGGGAGGAGGAAACCCTGCTGCAGAAGAGGCTGGCCTATTGGCTGCACAGTAAGCAAGAGATTTGTTTGCCCATGTCAGCCTTCAGATTCAGGGGGCCTTTCTTGGCTCATTATTATCCATAATTTATTGCATCTTCAAATTCCATAGATCCCCCTACCTTTCTATAAGGTGTTGTGTTGATTCCACCATGTCTCCCTGGAGAACTAGTTTGTGCTCTGAAATACGAGGGTTTAGAAATGGCAATGGGATGTTCTGTAAAATTTTCCACGCTAATTTGGCCCAAGTAAGATAATATAGAAGTTGTGTCTCCAAACCATTCATTCTCAGCTATCTTCTAAATTCTCCTAAACACCTTGAAGCAGCTCCCAACCAACAATTCCCCCAGATGTTAGACCTCCTAGCATCTTCCAGTTGAATTCTCTGCCTAGATCCCTCCATCCTATCCCTCTTGTCAGGAATAAGTAGCACCAACCTGAAGAATCCCTAGTTGCCACTTGTCTACCTGTGCATGCCATATTCCGCCTTTTATTTTTACTTCCTTCCTAGACATTGAGACAAATTGTTTGGCTTTTCTGCTTTAAAAATGTGATGCTCCTTTTAGTGTACTGTTATAGTTCAGCCAGCAGGTGGCAGTATGACCCCAACTAAAAATGCCAGTTGGAAAGGCTTACCTTGAAGGAAGTGTTGGGCCCAAAATTCAAGCTGCAGTTATGTTTGAGCTAAGGCATTTAATGCATGTTTAAGGCAGTGGTTCTCACCCTTATTAGACTCAAAGCACCCCTCAATGTGCCAGCTCTTCGCTTTCACCTCTCTTTTAACTATGGAAAAATAACAGCAATTTTTCTGTGGTGAAAAACTCAGAAAGACCACAACAGTTCAGGACATTTTGAAACTTTGAATTCGTATTTGAAATCTCTGGGTTTATCTTGTGAATTATGTTCAGGTATTTACATACCTAACAATGTTAATATTTTGCAACACCCTGATTGAGAATTACTGGTTCAGGCATTCTGCAGAAATGGACCGTGCTTTTTGAAATCCTGGCATGTCAGTCCTAGAGTTTGCCAGCTCACAGCCGAATGGATGAATCCTTGGACTGAGAACTCTTTTTCCAGAATTGGGTACCTAATTACATATTTAAGTCCTGGAAAACTTGGCTTTTTTGTTGTTGTTGCTTGGAAAAGTGCTGACCACCCAGCAACTCCCAGACAAAGTGTTTATAAAACTGCAGTCAGTGCTGGGTCATCCAGGACAAGGTGTGGAAGTGGTTATTATTAACCAAGGCACTCTACAATAGAGGTCCTATGTTACTATGTGAATTGTACACACACACACACACACACACACACACTGTCTTCTGGTAACACAGGAGCTGCCATCTGGTCGATCAGGGCTAAATGCAAAATGAGTTGCTGCTGGAAATTGCTCTGTCATGACAGCAGCTATTCCTCCTCGCTTAGCTAGCATGCAGTGCCAATCTGGCTCACCTGATGCCTGCGGCTCAGGAAGGTCCTGGACAAAGTCTTGGCTGCTGTGGATAAGCAAGGCCAACTGCTGGACAAAGAACCCTGTTGTTGCACACGTCCACAGCAATGTCTAGTCACATAAGGCATGTGTGGCCCCATCCCCATGCTGATGTAGACAGGCTCTGAAGTGAAACTCCTTTGGTTTTTTCAAGTTTGGGCCCAGCCTGGAGAAAGGAGGGAGAGATTGTTGTTATAACATATTACCAGTATATTTCATAAAGCTGGGCATGACCCATTCATTATATCGAGACCAGCTTTTGCATGGCCTCTAATTGGGGGAGTGGCTGTAAGAGAGTTTGGGAAGCACTGTCGGGGTGTGGTGCACCTTCCACATTATCCATGTGACCCTGAACAATAGCAAAACCCATCATTGGACCTCAGCTTTCTCCACCATAGGGCAACTGTGGGCACAATAGGTAGAATCTTGGCTCACCTGCTTGAGGGCCTAACAAGGAGGTGGCTCTTCTTTTCTCTCTCTCTTCCCAGCTAGGGCAGAGACCATCAGCCGTGTTGCAGACAGACTTGTCAAGATAGTTCATTCCAAATCACCATCAGATTCTTCGGGAGTGGCATTCAGAACATTAGTGCGTACTCCAAGCCTAGAAGAAGATGGGAATGACACTGAAAAAGGTAAGACTGAGAAGTTCCGCTGTGGTTTATAAAGTATTTCTCTCAGTCCATGATGATACATGGTCACCATGCCCTTTCCAGCTGGTATGGTCTCACATAGACATGCCATTACTTGTATTCTGTTGGAATAAACTAACTGTGTCTTTTATTTTTTCCTTTAATAGATGAAGAAAAGATAATAGAAGCAATTGTTGATTTGTTAAGAAAATCCGGAGATGAACTGGTGACAAAGGTAAACGTTTCATTTTTAACATAGCAATCCTGAGTCTGTCAGTTAGAGTGGAACATAAGATTTTCATTACTGAAACTATGAATCTCTGATAGTTAGCTCCCATAGTGAGTGGCAAGGGTGGTAGAGTTTCTGTCTCCTATGAAGGCCTACCATGTCACACCCTGGAATCAGTGGGATAAGCATACACAGTATAATTATGTCCCTACATGCATGATCATGCATAGAGTTTTTTCCAACACAAGAAGTCCCATTGATTTCAAAGAGGATTATTCATACAACTGTCTTGAGTAAATTGGCAGGACTGTCCCATAAACCTAGAAGTGTAGGTTTGTAGAGAAATGTGCCAGGCATGTTTGCTTTTCTTAAACTGCATTCTAAAGATAGTGTTGATGGCATATTTCCAGGAGACACTAATGTGATCTCTACATTTCCAGGACCTAAATTCTATTCCCCCCCTCAGTGAAACCCCATTATGTTTATTGGTCTAGCTTGAACTGACTATTCTTTATTCTTATTTTCAGTTGGAACAGGACAGGACTTTCCATCAGTATGTCATGGATATGTTTTCCTATGCCTTCTTCAGAAAAGTCACTGATCAGTTCTTGGAGGATATCCCAATGGATTCTATAAAAGAGGATGAAGACAAAATCCAATACACCAAAGTTGCTTTTACACTGGAAGTCGCAACTAGACTTACAGCTGTGGACAACCATCCTATGAATCTGGTCCTGGGGTTTGGATCAAAGTACCTCAAAGAACATTTTAGCCCTTGGATTCAAAACCATGGTGGATGGGTATGAGTTGTTTGGGGGTTTTTTTTTCTCCCCTCCCCCTAGGATTGGAAAATAACATATTTATAAACTATTAATTTCCTATGCTGAAAACAGTGTTAGAAAATTCTGTGAGTTAACTATCATTTAGAGGGCATGAGTGGACAGGTATGAAATTACATTGCATAATGAGCACCTACTTGTGAGCCTGAGAATATATCAGGATCTGTGCATCTATAATCCTTCATCCTATGATGTGATCTTGAACCTTTATGATGCACATCACAACATACACTGTCTCTTAGTTCCTCTTGATCTCAAGTTCCCCCACCGTCTTCCATGCTGTCATTTATGGTAGGAACATGTTTCCATTTTGACTGTGCAAAGGAGCATTTGGTTTCCTTCACATCCTTCCTCAGAAGCCATTTTGCAAAGTTTTCCCAGGCTAATCCTCTTACCAAGATGTTTCCCTCGATGAGGTATTGGTCCAAATATCTCAGCTGCCTGAACTTGACTGCAAGTCCCTCACTGCTTGCCTTTCTGTGTTCTGCAGAGTAGGGGGTTATTTGTCACTATAAACTATGCATCTCCTTCAGTCAGGAGGACTTGTTGCTCAGCAGTAGAGGCATCCTTTGCTCTGAAGCACATTGGGAGCATTTGAAATGGCCATAGGGGTTATAGGCACTTCATGTATCCTATGTCAGATTCTTTTCTTCTCTTACAGGAAAAGGCTTTGGAATTGTTGGATGAGGAAGAAGTAGAATAAATTTGATTCACACTTCGGAGCTTTGGCAGCTAACCCAACCTAAAAATGAATTGAGAGGGGGAAACTTTGACCTTCCTCAAACCTGGGGGTAGGATTGTTCTTCAAGTCACATGCTGCAGAAATATTCTCTAGTGCATATGGAAACAAGACTTGCTGCCTTTCTTGTGATGAACAGATACCTCACCATACAGGAAATGCAACATTGTAGCTCTTGTTAATGTGAATTCTGGTGCGGTGTTTGGTTAGTGAGAAGACCCATTTTCTTCAGACCTTTAGCTCTGTTCTCAATGTCCACCCCCAGAGAGATCAACTTGTATGAGCATTTCTAACTTAGCCTCTCTGTTATAATGTACTACCCCCCCATGCATATAATAT
Organism: Alligator sinensis; assembly: GCF_000455745.1. Lineage (NCBI taxonomy): Eukaryota > Metazoa > Chordata > Crocodylia > Alligatoridae > Alligator > Alligator sinensis. The sequence goes on from NW_005842529.1 coordinate 421,812, forward strand.
ACATTATTCTCATAAGCATTAATTTTGCTAATACAAGACTCTCAAAAAGGCGAAGTTAAGGAATGTTAAAACTGTCCTCTGACCAATAAAGAAAACTATTTGTTGTAACATTTTAAAAGAGGCCACCTGCCAGGGAAACTGTTCCCAATATTGTTTGATTTGTAGCCCATTTGGCTGATATTTGTTTAATTGAAAAAAGGAGGAATTTAGATCCTTAGGTGTAGTTATAAAATTTGGATCTTTCTCTCCCTAGCACGTGACTCCATCTGTAAATGGTTACACTTGGTGAAAAGACTTGGGTGTCCTTTCACTGTGGTCAGGAGAAACATTGGTAACCATTAGATGGAGGAAACAGTGTATTAAAAATTCATCTGAATGAAATTGGACCGACTCTCAATTCTTTGTTAAATATGTTGGTCTTTAAGAGTGAGTGAGGACTGATAGGAGCCAAAACTAACTTTCTAATTAACTTTGAAATGATGGTATGTAACAAACACTGGCCAATCAGGTTGTCTAATGTGTATCAAATAGGGTACCTACAATCGCTAGTCACTTTCCATAAGTTAGGATTCATACCTACATTTCCTAATCCTAGTTTGAAATGCTCTGAAAATATCCAGCCATACTTCTGTCTCTCTTTTTGCCCCCTCTCATGGCATCTTCTGTAGAAGAACTTAGATTGTGACAATCCTGCTGTATTACAATGAGTGTCTAGTGCTACAAGCAGAGGCAAAGCTGCATTGTAAATGTAAAGGGGAAGCCATAATAGTTTCAAATCAAGATACACCCTTTCACAAAGCCAGATCCTCAACTGGCATGGCTGAGCCACATCTACCTCATCATACCAGCTAAGGATTTGGTTCGCAGTATTAAACTATTGAAACTTCCTGTTTCTGTGCTATGTCTGACTGGCTGATAGAATGGCAGTAATTGTGTCTACCGAACACTGGTGTTGCAAAGTGAATAATTTTTTTGCACTATTAACTCAGTTGATTCATGAAACAGGCTTAGTGAACCAGGCTTCAACACTAAAGCAAGAAGGTACAACTCCATGGTAAATGTCCTACACCTGTCTTTAATCCACTGTATGTTTTAGCTAAAGACCAGCTTTGTAGTACATAAACTTCTGCAAGTTAGCTGGATTCTGACTACTAGAAGCCATATTTTATTTTATTTTACTTTATGTTTTCCTGGTTTCAGTAGCCATTAGTTGGTGAATAGGGTATGGACCTTTTGTTGTGTGCTTTATTGCTTCAAGGTAACCATCAGGCCTACCTACAAATCTGCCTCTTTTTTCTTTAGTTTGGTGCTACTTCTGGATTAGTTTCTCAGTGGGAAAACAAGGTCATAGAAAGAAAAGCACAGAGCTTGGATGGAACACTTAAAACTTAGCCATCTAAAACAATATTCAGCTGTATTTTTATTTTTGCACTGTGCTGCTGAGCTGGGATGAGGGACTTTCTTTGGTAGCATTAGGGTCCAATATGGAAAACCATCCAAGTGAACTGTTTCTTATTTAAATGTTCTTCCATTTGCCATCCACATCACTTCATCTTGAAGTGCAACCTGCTCCTTTTTATCTCAGGAATGCGTGGTAACCTTCTTATGCTGAGGATGATAGCTTTGATCCACTGGAAGAATAGCATGTAAAGTTGTACACTGATGCCACTGAAACTTGATATTGCTATTGCCTAGAATTAATTGACCAAATCCTTTTGGATTGGCGGTCCAGTCTGTTATCTGTATCAAATAAAACAGCACAATAAAACTACTTAGTTTTCTCTTGGTATCTTGTATTGTTGCAGTGGATGCATGGTTAACCCTTCCATTTACCCCAATTCTTTCCCCATTTATTTTTATCTCTAATCCCATATAGAGAACTTTAATGGAACCCACAGCTCTCAAGATAGGGATAGAGACCTTATATTCCCATACCCAAGGACCTGCTGTTAAGTGCAAAGCTGTCCCTTTTATGTTTAACCAGATCAGCATTCTGCTGTTTGTTATAGCAACAAGCTTAAAACTTAAAAACTCCATGCTATGTTAAAAGTTGCAAAAGCCAGGATTAAAAAATGGGTATAGCTTTTGCCAAGATTTTTTGTTTAAAGCCTAGTACCACCACCCTGTAGGTGGGGAAAGAGGGGGGCATGCAGCATGTGTGGCCCCTTAGAAGTGGGACACCCCTGCAATAGCATACGGCTTCCTGGGCTTTCCTAATAAACTAACTTGCTTTACCACTTGTAATCTATGACCCCAGCCCATGGACCAATCCAGAAGGGAGGTGAGGAGGGTGTGGCAATCCCCCTTTCTCTGTGCTCACTGGCATGTCAGCCCTGTTCCTGCCAGAGCTCCACAGTTGCTATGAGCTCTGAGCACCAATCAGCTGGTGAGTATGACACCATTGGATTGGTGTCCCCCTGCTTTCACATGACTTCACTATATTAAAAATTCATCCCCTCTGGCTTCTCCCCTGCCCCAGCATAATGCATGCCCCCTCTCAAAGTCCATGTGGGCTATGAACGATCAGCAAATGAAACCTGCCATTATCTTTGGCTTCTGGAACTGATGTCTCCCCCATCTTTCCTGGTTGCTGGGCAAGTGAGACACAAGGCAAGTGGACTTAGCTCCCTAACATGCCATGCTGCATTTTCAGTCTACAGGGCTGAACACAAGTGAAGATGCTGCTTTCTGCTTAGGGGCCATCGTGACTGCCACACCAACGTGAGGTCAATAGGAGATAGATAGTAGCCCTATGGTCAGCCCTTTCCTGTGAAAGCAAACATTCTCTCTCTCTCTCTCTCTCTCTCTCTCTCTCTCTCTCTCACACACGCTAGGGGATGAAAGTGAGATCAAAGGGAGCCATGATCATTACAGGCAGTCCTCAGACTTCAACACAATTGGTTCCTGAAAACCGTGTCTTTAAGTCGAAACGTAACTTGGAAGTGATTTTTCCCATAGGAAACAATGTTATAAATGGGGGATTGGTTACTAAACCAAGGCCAATACCCTATTTTAAACACAAATAACCCAGAATTTTATACTCAATCAATTATAAATGAGTAATATAGCTACGTTAATGTATTTATATTGTAAATAGCAATCATATTAAGTTGGAAGGACTTCTTTGAGGTGACTTTGCTGGACTTTTTGAAGGGCTCTTGGTTGGACTTTCTGAAGGGTTCCTGGCTGGAGTCTTCTTAGGAGTCTTGGCTGCAGGTTTTTTCTGGAGTCTTGTCTGCTTTCTTAAAGAAAACATCCAACGAAGTTTGGATAGATGCTCTCCAGGGAGATAGGTGACACAGAACTGTTCACTGGCATGGCATAGTGACTTTACAATGTTTGATCAGACAAAACTGACATCAGAAAGTTGAAACGGTGTCAATTTATAAATGTTGTAAGTGTGAAAGGTTGCAACTCGAAACTTAAGTTGAGGACTGCCTGTATTTACATTTCACTGTAAAACTCTCTCTCTGCACAATATGCTCACATGGATGGTCCTGCTTTGAGAAGGGGGTTGGACTAGATGACCTCCTGAGGTCCCTTCAATCTCTAACTTTCTATGATTCTATGGCTGACAGATCTGTTTCAGGAGAGGAGAGCTGTCTCAATATAGCCATTCCATTGTGCAGCAAATCACCAGGATGAAAAATGTGGAGGGGAATGAGTCAGTGGAGGTGCTTCCCATGATTCATTACCTGACAAGGGGCATGATTTGGAACAAGCTTGGGGTAAAAGGTCAGAGCTCGGTTCTTTGAACATGGCCCTTTTAATTTGGGTAGGGCTTGGTAGAAGTGTTGCATTTACATTATGTAAAACATGTCAGTAAAAATGTTTGACTCTCAGCAAAAGTTTGAAGATTATCAATAAAAAGAAAGTTTGGGGGTTTACAACCCTGGTGGGATAGTAGTAGTACCTGGATTCTAGTTGTGATGTGCTTATATGAAATTGCTAAATGCTTAGGGTACTGTCCAGGCATATGAAAAAACTGGTTCAGATTCTTCTTATGCTAGACTTGGGAAGGGACTTGAAACCAGATCTTGGCTACTAGGGAATCTCAGCGTAGTTCTTTCTTCTGTTGAAGCTATTGCATATTATAGATTTTTTTTTTTTAAATTAGTGGAGCTGGGACTCTATTTCAATACTGCAGATGAGTGGCAGCTTTGGGACCATTCATTCTCAGTTTGTGTCCTACTGAATTTTAGGTGAACCTATGTTCCTGCCACAAATGAAGAATTTGTGGCACTCCCATATACCTGTCACAACCAAATTAAGTACTGCCCATGCCACAAGCAAGAAATATATTAATCAAAAACAGTTTTAGTCTGCACTAGGTTAACTAAGAGTTAACTAACAAGAAGATAGTAACAGTTTTTTGCTGCGCATGTCAAAAAGAGATTTATAACTGCGACACTAACTAGAAATGAAACTTAGCCTTCTGTGCTGTACATAAATCATTATAACTGGTCAGAAAAAACAGGGAGTAACCCTATGATAACACCCTAGCGAAGACTGCTAGATAATTGGCGATGCTAATTAAATTTATGATGTGGCGAAAAGCAATTGGCTATTACACAAATAAAACCCGTCTTCACTTCCGTGAAGTGGGAGACCTCCGCACACACACCTAAAAAACCTCTGAACGTATGCGTGAGAGTAACTGACAAATTGATCACTTGTCAGTTTCCCCCGTCTCGACCCAATTCTCAGACGTAAATCAACGACCTGCCAGCCCGACCTTTTTCTCCATTTCTCTGCCCGACCGACGAACTTTTATGCAGACCGACCTACGAACTTTAAGCTGTAACTAACCAAGTATCTGTAACCTCCGTCTTTCGCCACCTTGACAGCGTGAGTAAATAATCTTGCTTTGCAACCGATAAGCGTCCGCCTAATTAATTCCACTCCAAGCGTCACAAGTACCCGCCTGACGGCCTTCTAAGGCCCCGGACCCATAACTGCCCAGGTGGGAGTCAGGGAGAGCTGCTGGCCAGCTGCCCTGGGTCCCGACAATACCCATTTAAGGATCTAACCAATGGGGTTTTGTAAAATAATCTGAGAAGGGTGTCCTGAGAATACAGTACCTACCAAAGTGGACCCTCCAAGTGAGAGAAGAGGAACACCTAGTTTGTTATTCTATACAGATCTTGGATACTGAGCAGCTTTCTGCCATCACAACTTGGCTGGTTATCTACATGCCCAGCCATGGGAATGCAAGAGTCAGGGAATCTGGGCATCTCCAGAGCCACACGTACAGAGAGACTGAGCATAAAGGAAAACTTGCGCTCTTGCTGCCAATGAAAAAAGTGGCCTAAGAAGTTATGTTAGGAGGCAAATGCACTCAGCAGTGCCCACTGTTCTCTGGCATCATTTAATATGTGGTTTAAAAAAAACCCACTGGAGATTTAAAGTAGCTGAGTCCACTTACCTGCAGCCACATTTATTATTTTTTTAAATTAAACTTGTGTGACTTCATGGTTTGGGAGAGGTGCTTTTCTGTCAGCAGCTGGGATACAAACAATTTTATGTGGGGTGAGGTTACAAGACTTGTCCCAAGTGTTGTCATTTTAAGCTTCAGAAAAGAGGAGGTGACTGTGACCTTTCAAATGACCTCTGCAGATCTCAAAGCTATAGAAGGCTATTAGTAGCAGCTAGGTCCTGCCAGTATCAAAATTAAACATTTCTGAGTGGATTATGTGAATTTGCAATATGATTTTTAATCCTTTAGGTCACATTTACATGCTTCTTTCCACAACCATGAAGGCTAAAAATGGTGGGGAAAAGGAGGGGATGTAGGGCAGAGGAGGAAGGTTGGTACAAAAAGGGAGGTCCCATCTAAATGCATGACTCCAGAAACTAAGATTAAGTAAACACCAAACACTGTGAGACTCCTAATGAAATCACAACACCAACACCCACCCTCCAAGAAATGCACTAGAGTGGCAGAGTGGTTTTAGGGATGGGAGGCAGACTGGTTTTGGGGATGAGGTACTGCACAGAAGGGGGTGTTTCATTACCCAGTCAATCACTTCTTTATACAAACACTATGCTGCAAACAGGGCTCCCTGATGGATCTGAAATCCACAAAGACCATCTACTACGGGGAAAGCTCAGTTAAATGATCATTGTGCCAGGAAGTGAGGAAGCACTTAACCAACTCTCTCTTGTGTATTAGGGCAGCTACCTAGGTAAGGTTCAGCAACCAATAATGGAACTAGGAAATAATGGGCTCCTAGGGTAAGCATAATTTTTGGGCCACTGATTAAAATAACACAAAATGCATAAACATGTGTGCATTAATAAATAATATGTCAGAACATAAATAAATAAATAGTCAAATAATATTTTATCTCTTTTGCACTCATCACGACTACTAGAACTTCCTCCCCACAAATTCATCAATAATCTGGTCTGAGTTAATTTTTCTAGTCTTCTCACTTTCAATAGACAAAGTCTTTCTTGTACTATTGTGCTATGCAGAGAATTCTTAATTATACTGAGTTTTGAAAAAGAGTGTTCAGCACTTGATGCAGTAAAAGGATGGTTAAAAACAACACAACCATCATACATATTTCAGAAAAAAACTTAATGGCAAAACGTTATCAGCAATCAATAATTTAGCCAAATCTTCTAAATACAAGCGATTCTCCAGGCAAGGTGGCAGAACAATGCTTCATGTTTTGTTTTGTTTTTTTCTAACTATTCAGCTTCTTCATACAGCTCATCATCCGTTGCTGACATAAATGTCTTCCATTGAATTATGTTAAACTTTGTAACAATTGCATCCAAGATAAATCCAGGCATCCAAGTAAAGCTAAAATTATATCCAAATAGCCATAGAACACATTAGCTTTGATGCATCTCTCTGCATCATTCAATCTTTCGTGATCATGTAATTCATCAAAATATTTTTAAATTTCTTTCCATGTTTCAATTCAAACTTAATCTCCGCACCCCACTTTTCCAGCATTTGATGACATTTTGTTTGTCTTTAAAATTATTTTGAAAAGCAAGCAATTCTGTTGCACTGCAAAGTAATGTTGCAACTTTGTTTAAGCATATGTCTTTATATTTTTAGCACTTAGAGACAGAATTTTGGTTTCCAGAATTTTTTTATTTGGAGCACAACAAGAAATACAAAGGTTTTAAAATTTGAAGCTTCATTGCATTAGTCAAACTTTTTGCTCAGGAGAATTATTCTGAAAAGCAGCTTCATTATATCAGCTGATATGATGAGCAACGTGACAAACTTCTTAATGACCAGTACATTGGACGTATTCTCTTTAATGTTACCGACAATCTCCAAGACAAAAGCTGATTCAGATAACATGACCCACCACTTTACACTATGTCCAAAGAAAACAGACTCTTTCAATCACCTCATAAGAATATTTTATTTAGGGGATTCCCTGAACACAGTCATTAAGCGTAAGGTTCAAAAAATGTGGGCAGCATAGCATAAACATTCTGCATTCAGTTCTCACAGATATTCTTGCCTGCACTCCAGAATAAACTCTGCTTATACTTGCATCTCCATCCTACCTTTGTCTGTGATGCTTCAATTATCCAGACAAGGCTCTTTGGGTGAATCTGATATCTTTTATTAGACCAACTTAAATAGTTAGAAAAACAAATTTAGCAAGCTGTCGGGTTTAAAAACCCTTCATCAGGCTGAGGAAGGGTTTTTAAACCTAAAAGCTTGCTAAATTTTTTTCCAACTATTTAAGTTGATCTCACCCAAAGAACCTTGTCTGCCTATGTCCTTAGACCACTGCTACAACCTACACTGAACTT
>NW_005842529.1:429736-437492 GCF_000455745.1 Alligator sinensis
TCTTTCCCTTCAATGCAGTACACAATTTCCTGTTCAAGACCAGCACCACTTTGATTAGAAATTCTGTGAAATCCAAGAAAAGCCTTACTGATTTTCATAGCAGTTGATATATTCATATAATTGGTTTCTATTGCTACATATTGCAAAAATTGACCAGCTAAATCATTTTTTTACTATCTTGGGTTGTATTCATAATAATACAGAAAAATTATGCCCTTTTGATTTCTTCAATAATCTCTCAACACATTTTGACAGTAATTCCGTGATTTTGTTCTGAATTTGATTACTTAAATATTGAACTGAACTTTTCAGCACATGAATTAGTTGTTTCAGCACTGGGTTGAATTTAGCCAAGAGTTCAAAGATAGAGAGAAAATTTCTGTTGCCTAAAACATCCCTGTGCCTCCTGAATGCAGGGTTACATATCATCATTGTTAAAGTCACATTGATGTACTTGCCTCCAGAAGTTCTTTGCTGTCTTGATTTCCTTTTCATGATTCTTCTCAATAGTGCCATGTAATCTACACTTCTGAAATGCTTTGCAAGCATTTAAGTGTGGATGTGAAGTATCATAACTATCCTTTCAGTTAAATGACACCAGTCTCTTAAAACCTCTCACCTATGCTGTATTACATGTGGAAAAAGTACAATCAGCAAAGCCAACATGGCTCATACTGTGTGCACTGTCCAACTTAGGCGAACAACAAAGGCATGTATGGTGTATGGGTACTTCACTTTTTGTTTTAATGGTTTAATATCTTTGAAAAATTACCATCCACTTTGTTTTTCATCCCATGGAAATGGTCCCTTGGGTTTACACAGACCTTGTAAAATTATAATCTTTTCACCGGACAGCTTGTAATGTCATCCTCAATCTGTGGTACACATGTGTTCCTTCTTAGCACTGTAAAGTACTTTCTTCAGAATTTACTAATCCATAGTTTATTTTGTCAGACTCATCTACATTTAATAGCTAGCATACAACCAGTATTTCTTTCTGTACTATCACTGAACCTTTTACACTGTTTTGCAGTCTGAGAACTGGTACTCAGTATATTATCATCTTGCACTTTTTCAAGAACTCTGTTATTACTCTTCCTTTTGCGGTCACAATCAGTGATGTAAACACACTGAAGTGTGCTTAATTTGGGTAGTTTTGCAGGCAGTTTCAACTTGTCCTTCTTTGCCTTCTGTTTTTGTGTACCATGTTTTTATGTTTAGGTGGCATTCTCAAGAATTGTGATCACCAAATTTAAACAAACTATCCCTATCACAAATTTTCACTCACAGGAAGAAAATGTGGACTGTTGAATTCAAGCCTAGTGATGAGTGAGTCTGGACAAGTTGCTTCCTTGTCTCACGTATATTTAATTGTTAGGAAGCTGGGGCACAACTTATGAGAGGCTGAGGGAACGGTTTATTTAGTCTGGAGAAGAGAAGACTGCAGGGGGGGATTTGATAGCAGCCTTTAACTACCTGAAGGGTGGTTCCAAAGAGGATGAAGCCAGATTGTTCTCAGTGGTGGCAGATGACAGAACAAGGTTTCAAATTGCAGCAAGGGAAGTTTAAGTTAGATATTAGAAAAAAACTCTCCCATGAAGAGGGTAGTAAAACATTGGAACAGGTTACCCAGAGAGGTGGTGGACTCCGTCCTAGGAGACTTTTAAGACCCGACTACACAAAGCCTTGTTGGGATGATGTACTTGGGGATGGTCCTGCTTTGAGCAGGGGGTTAGGCTAGAGGACCTCCTGAGGTCCCTCTCACCCCTAATTTTCTGTGAGTCTATGATCACGCACTTGATCAAGTCACCTGAGTTTGCTCCATGAAATGAGTACATGGAAGTTGTTAAGGGTGTTTGGCCCCCAACAAAAAGAAAAAACAAACATCTTAAATCTTTGGATCCCAGTGTTTCAGTGAAATAGATCTAACAACAAACCCAGCAAATAATATTTACCACCAAACATGAGTGGATCTAGGATTTTGAAAATGGGAGTGGGTTAGGGCAGGGTTAGTGAGGCAGAGGCTCCCTCTGGCACCCTGTGCAGAGTGGAGGCAGGGCACAGGGAGGATATTATCTACCAGAGGAGAAGCAGGGGAACATGATGTTTTACCAGCTGGGTCCCCTGCACTCTGCAGTTGCTGTGCTGGCTGGGGCTGCTGCAGCTAGGGGACACCAATTGTCAGCAGCCCAGCAGCACCAGGGGGAGCCTAGTCCCAAGCCCCCAGTGTCAGGAACAGCCCCAGTAAGAGCTAGATCCTCCCTGTGGAGGAAACCTGGCTAACCGAGGGGCAGGGGGCTTGGCTGACCCTGCACCGCCCTTTGCTGACTGCATGCTTAAGCTCCTTGCCCCAGGCTTCCTGGCTGCTTGACCCCTGACAAAGCCATAGCCAGCTATGTCAGAGGGGTGAGGATGAGGAGGGAGTTGTGCTAAGTCCTGGAGAACAGGAAAGTGAGGAAAAATCTTCCCAACCCTGGCAAGGACTCATCTAGGGGCTGTTGGCTCCAGCCCCACTGATGGGAGGGAGGATCACACTTCTCACTCCAAGGCCCCCTGCTGCACAGCCAATAGCTACTACATTCATCTCTCCCTGCCACTACCAGCCCATATACAGAACCGAGCTGTAAAAACCTCAATTTGGCAACAACTGCAAGAGGGTTAACACAGTATTTACTGGCTGCACAGCAGGGGGAAGAGTGGGATCCTGCGTCCAAAGAGCCAACAGCACTGTGCAGTCCCCCGCCATCACTCTGGCACCTCACCTCCATTCCAGCACCCCTACAGTGACCCATCTCTGCTGTTGCTTCTGCAACCGGCTTGGCCAGCATTGGGAGGTGGACAACCTAAGGGGGAAGCAAGCCAGCTCCAGAAACGGGTCCAGCCCCCTTCCAACACAGTGGAGCCCTGAGGTACTGCACACAGCAGGACTGGAAGAAGAATGAAGGGTGGATGCATCCGCAGCCCCGGGATCTGCCCCTGCCATCAAATTATGTCAACATTTTAACCCATTTTTTTCTTACATAAAGAAAATTTTTTAAAATTATGTTAAATAGTACTTTTTGCAGCAAGTGTGCTGCAAATTATGACAATTCAACCATTATATTGAAATCAATAATATATATTTTTTATGTTTGTTGTAGGCTGTTTCTGCTAAATTATGCACATTTTATAGAACAAAATATTGTATACTTCTGGATATGAGATGACAGTCCTTAAAAATTACTCTTAAAAGATGATGTCTACACAGAACAATGAATCCCAAAAGTGCTTCAGGCACTGGATGAAAGTGAAGTTGAATATACAGTACCTAGGATATCAAGAAGGATGGACTGCCTTTAGGCCATGGACCCCAGTGCAGTCATACTGGCTGCTACAGCTATTTCTCTACCCTTATCAGCAACCTATAACCCATAGGCCAAATCCAGTCTGGGGAGTCAATGAATTTGACCCACAGAGCTGGGGCTTTGGTGGCAGGGAGCTTTACACCATGGCTGAGTACCCAGGCAGCAGGGAGTTTTCCCATGTTCAGCTGCAGGGAGGCAGTGCAGAGAAGCAGCAGTGGGGAGCACCTGGATCCTAGAATCAGCCAATTTTGAACCTGAGCTGGGCTGTTCCAGCCTGCCAGCAGAAAACATTGCTAACCACTGACCTAAACTGAGGTTCTTTTTATAGTTAGCTTAACCTACACTCCTGTGTTTTGTAATTGGCATAAATCCATATATTGGTATCAAAATGTAAGATCTTCTATTAATTATTACTGAAATATTGACATCATCTGTCTCGTGTCCAGTTTGGCTCTACTAGACAAATGCATGATTGCACCTACTGAATAATATGGAACTAATCCTTGGGAATCTTTCCAGTGGAGGAACTAATAAATATAATTCATGATGTTTCTATAGTTCAAGTAGTAGGGGGTCTAGAGGATTTGTTTGGAGCAGAAGGTCCCATGTTTTGTCTCAGTTTATGGCCATACAGACCAAAGGTAGTTTAAAAAAAAAACAAAACACCTAAAGGATTTAAAGTTCTAGGTCTCAAAGGCTTTCAGAGAAATTTAAGTTCTTGCATCATTTTAAAAAATGGGACTTAAGCACATTGTAGTGTGACCTCACATGGGCAGAATGAGCAACTTCTGTGAAGCTGTGACATACATTTCTCCATGGAAATGTTCTTTCAGCCCTGCTGAATGTTCTTGATTCCAGCACATATCTCAACATGATAGAAAGTTCAGCACCTGTTCCCCATTCCCAGCAGTCTTTATGCAATGTATGGTCAAGCTGACTAGTCACACATGCTTTGTTCAAGCAAAAAAGCCACCCCCGTGGGCTATATTTTTCTGGGTGGATTTCACAATACTGGCAATTCGGACTTGCTCTATGCATAGTCCAAGCCCTAGCATGAAATGATGTGTAAAAGTATTAGTGAGGAACAAGGGCAGAGTTCAGTACTGAGGGCAGATCTCTGGTTTTAATTAAGGCAAATGCGAGTCAGGAAAGACAATATCCCATTATTGAATAGGGCCCCTGGTGTTTGTCTTGTTGGATGCCGTGTCTGCTTTCAATTAAATGAGGCAAATTGGGCTCTAGTGCCAGAAAAAAAACCAAAATGAGAGCCAGTTTGATGGACCAAAATTAAATGAGAGACAGGATGAATTTATCAACTCCACAAAGCACTTGGAATACACATCGGAAAGTGGATTCAGAAATCCATGGAAATACTTTGAAGGGAAGTGATTCATGCTTACTTTGAAGACTTGGGTTTTTTGTCTGTCCTTCTGCTTTTAAAACAGGTTTTAAGAATCCCACACCCTGTTTTGTTTTATTGAGAGACTTAAATGGCAAATTCCCTTTTGTCATTGCCTAAAAGGCCACATACAACTTACTCTCTTTCTTCATGGCTTCAGCAGTGAAAGAAGCCCCCTTCAAGAAGCAGTAGATATTTCCACAAGGACAAACACCACATTTGGTATTGCTAATAAGAAACACAATTTGCCTCCCAATATTGCAGGCTACTGTACTTATACTGTAGTCAACATAAAAAGAAATCTAGCTTACAGCCTAATGGTTTCTCCTGTTAGCCAATGGGAGCATCTACATGTGACGCTACATTGCCGTACTGACACGCTACAGCGATGTAGTGGCCACAGGTATCTACATGTGACCAGCAGCTACTTTGCAGTAGCAGCACACGAATGCACCACTACAACACAGTAGCTGCTAAAAATTACCTTGCGCCACAAGCACAGAGCAGTACAGGCCATTACTGTAAATGGCCCATATGGAGCAGTATGGGCTATCTGCACAGTGCAGTAACAACATCACCGCAGGGCAATGTGTAGACACATGCAATAACATGTCAAGTTTAAGAATCTCATACAGAAGTCGGATATCACTGTGTCAATTACCCTGTTGTACTTGTTTCCTGGAAGACCAGTATAACTATTTGCCAATTTCTTTGCATGCATATGAAAATACAGCAGTACATAAAAATATAAGCCCAGTAACTGCCCTTGAAAAATGTGAAATTAACACAAACACATACCCTGAAACATTCTGGGCATGTCTTCACTGCCCTCACAGCTCACTCTTGTCTACACTGAGAACACTTGAGCTCACCCTCTTCAAGCCACAGTACAGCCCATCCTCCTGAAGCTCTGCCAAAGCTCCTCCTTACCCCAACCAACCATAAGCGTAGCACTCACTCAAGGTACTGCCGGCTTCAAGCACTGGAAGTCTACCAGCCGCAATTCCCGCTTCTTGACTTTTGGCCCTGCTACCCCACTGTGCGCGCCTGCTGCCCTTAGTCAGAGCTAAGCACAGAAGGAGAGGCATGCAACAGGCGGACTGATTGCTAGAAGGGATCCACTTCCTGTTCCTCAAACACAGCCCTTCTAGGAATCAGTCTATAACTGGTTGCCCTTTCAGTCCTTGGCATATACCTGGGGAGGGACAGCTCATGTGGTTTAGACTACTTGAGGGCAGCCCTCAGAGTCAATCCAAAGTAGCAGTTGGGGCATAAATGGGGTATCAGGCCTTTGTTAGATTCATATCCAAGAACAGAAGTTAGAGATAGAAAAGACTCATCAGATCACTGAGTCCATGAACAACGCATGCCCCCGGCAGGTGAGGGGGCATGAGCACGCTGGCAGCGGCGGGAACACAGTGGTGGTAAACGCAGAGCTCCTGCAGACGGTGCCAGTGCTGGCGGGGGGGAAGAGGGGTGGCACTGACCAGGGGTCGGTGACTACCCACAGCCACCCCCTTTTTGTAGGGGGTGCACCACCATGCTCAGGAGGTGCACCACCATGCTCAGGAGGTGCACATGCACCCCCCCATCCCCTACGCGTCACCCCTGATTGCGTCCATCCCCTTTGAAACAAGAAGACAGAGGAGTTATTACAAAGCACTGATCTTACGCTGTAGAACCTGGAGTATTTGCAGGGTTAGGATCCTAGTCTTCTCTGCAAACCTATGGGTTTGTGAAGCATCCGTGGCTATTCAGAGTCGCAGAGATGCTCCATCTTTTATTTGGAAGAGGTGCCACTTCTCCAATCTAGAGGTGTAGCAGGGTAGCTCTGCATCCTGGGCAGCAGAAACAGCATACAGGGTAGTGGTGGTAAACATGCAATAGCAGCTGCCAGGCTACAGGCTACTAGCCAGCTGCTTGCAGTGACTGCTCTTTTTGCTTCCCCCCCACCTCCCAATACACCCTCCCCCTTTGTTACATCACTGCTCTAATCAGTTGCATAGGACTGTGGCAATGATCCAGCTGAGTGGAGAAGTTGCTGAGTGGCTCATTCTTAATTTGGCCCCTGAAGCAGATTAAGTTGGTTGCCAACCACCTGGGTACAAATGATCCAGATTCAATACTATTGTACTACTCTTGCAATGTAACAGTACTGCAGGAAGAGTTATGGCTGGAATACCCATAACTCTTAATAAAACGTGAAACTTTTAAAGTGTTTTGGGCTGCTAAGTAGCAAAGCACCACTTTTTCAGGGGGGAAGGGAGGAGGAGGAGGAAAAGGTGGGTATGCTACTTCAGAGCCTCTCTAGCACAAAAAACCTAAAAGACCATGGGGGAATGGAATTGTCCAGAAATCATCTCAGCCATGCAACTATGTAACAAAGAACATTACCATGCCAAGAAACAAAAAATAAAAAAACCTCCAAAAGTAAAACAGTCTAGTTTTTCATTACTTAGTTGGCTCGCAGCAATGCTGGAATCCAATCTCATTCTCCCACTACCCAGTTACAGCATCAGCAGCTAATCTTGCGAAAGAGCAAAATGAATGCCAGGTAATTGGAAACAAATGTCAAAGGTCTTACAGTGTATGCAGTAAATCATGAATCTGAATTACCAGAGCTGTTGCTTCTTCAGGTGCTTCATCCATTTCACTTTTCAGTCACGACAAGAGATGGGTTTTTAAAGTTAATTCAGGGGCATTAATAATAAGAGCACCAGGATTTTTTTATCTCCTCTTCCCCTTGCTCACTAAACTAAAGTATGCAAATATCAGATGTGGTGGGAAGGAGGGAAACAACCTCAAAGAACAGAGAAAAAATGTATCTCAGAACATTAGGGAAAAACAACATCTTATTCACCTTCCCTCCCCTTTCCCTTGACCCCCTCAACACATCAGTGATCCAGGGATCCTGGTTTTCTCTGATTAAATAAATCACAAATCCTCTGATAAAAATTGCAAATTCTCTGATAAAAAATCCAAAATCCGTTATTAAAATTAAAGCCCAGCCCCC
>NW_005842529.1:437616-520715 GCF_000455745.1 Alligator sinensis
CCCCCCCACACACACACACTCCATCAGCCAGCTTCCCCCCCAGTCCCCTGCAAGCCCCACTTACCACTTCACAGGCTCCAGAAGGAAAGTGAGCCTGACCCAAGACTTGGAACTGACTAAAAGCCCCAGGCCCCACCCTTCCCCACTCTCCCTTTTCTCTCCCTTTTTTCTGGGGGTTTCTCGCCCTTTTTGCAATCAACTCTTGCAGGCTGGAACTCAGGCAACCTGCAGAGCTCTTTGCAAAAGGGGAAAATCCGCAGGTTTCTCTGCTAAAAGGGGAAATCTGCATTTTCTCTGATAAAACCGTGAAATCTATGGTTTTCTCCGTTTTTCCATGGGAAACAGATACAGGGATGGGTGGGGTAGATTTCATATTCTCCTTCAATTGAAAGTTCAAGTATTGACTCTGCAGTGCTGTTGGCCAAATAAATGTCTTCCACATTCTGACTTGAAGACACTTGCTCAACTTTAGTATTGGGGCATTTCTCTGCAGGGAGAAGGAAACAGGGCTTTGCAAGTTAGGAAGCAACTGGAACTCCCTTGAGAATCTCAGCGCTCTATGGAGGCAGCTTTATCACTGGAAGGGCCACTGGTGCCTGAAACACTGTGTCTTTGAAAAGAGATCAGAAGTCCCAGCAAGCACCCTTCCAGAAGCTCAGGATTCCTCTATGTCATGAAAACTCAGGGCTGGATTATAATCCTGGTTTTTATTCATTTACTGGGGTTGAATCACCTTGGCTTCTTTTGGTTCCACTAGATAACAAACCAGAGGTAGTAAAGGAGTTGTACATGCACTGAGAGGTATGGGCTATTCTGTGTGCATCAAGTGTCCTGACTATTTCAATATCTACTCCTCCTAACCCTCTTCAGATTCCCTTTCCCCAAGGATATATTAATTGCTTTCTTCTGTGTTTCCACTACCCATTTCCTCTTAATAATTCTGCTCCCCACAACAATCAAACACCTGCTGCTACCTCAGCTCCAAACTACTTGGATCCTCAGATGATGTCTGAAAATCCCAGCTGAAAACTCCACCATAAAAGCATTGTCCTGGACTTATATCTTCAGAAAGCTCCTCCAGTTGGAAACACTTTCCAGGTGTCAACTAGTAGATTCATTTTCCAAGTCTTAAGAAGGGACCCTTAAAAGCAGGAAACCCCAAATTCAAACACCATTAGCACACTTCCCCTCAGACAAACCAGCAGAGAACAGTGTGTTCCTTACATGGTCTTTACCTTCACAAGAAAGCCCATCCCCAGCAGCTACATTCAAGAATAAGTCCCCAGTGCTGCTGGCTGAGCCCAGTGACAAAGCAACAGTGACCTCTGTCCTACATGTGTGTGCACAAAGAAGGAAGCATCACAGGACAAAGCAACCAATTTCTATTTCCAGCAGCCATCAAGTATTCATGAGCTGCCTGAAAGAAGAAAAATACAACAGATTTAAAATGTCCAATGGCTCATAAGACATTTTAACAAAACATTCATTTTCAAACAGTCCTCCTGTCAATGATAGGTGTCTCTTTCTGATCTTTTCTTCCTTTGCTTTTTAATATTAAGGATATTTGCATAAAATCTGGATTTTTATCTCCAGAGCTCACCTGCTGCACTCCCCACCTGAAGTCAAATAACCATGTTAGTGGCATTCTGCTTACTTCCACAGCAACCAACTGTGATTTCACAGGCAAAACAATGAATGCTTCAGTCGAGGAATGAGCCGCAAAAGCATATTAAACCCCCAAGGAAGCAGGGATCTGGTTTTCATTAAGTACCCTAACTAATAAGAACCAGGGGAAGTAAAATACAGGAAATAGACAGTACATAAGCACAGCTCTCCAAAGTTTTTACAATCCTTTCCACAAGGCGTCAACAAGTCTAAGTGACACTCTCCTGCCGGGCTGACCAAGTCCCTTGCCCAAGACAGGGACCAAATTCTGCCTCTCAGGGTACAGAGATTACAGGTGAGAATAGTTCAATTGCTTTTTAATTTAAGTTGCAATGAACTCCCTCTTCTTTTTGATATCCACATCTTCCCTTAAAGTTTGTCCAAAGTGCTACCTCTATATTTTTAATCATCTGTACTAATTTAGTACTATCAGTCTAGTTTAGTACTGCTGAGAAACAGCACTTGATTTTTGGGGGCCAATTGTTCTAAGAGTAGTACAAATAAATTGTCCCTATCCCAATTACACCCTAAAGCAGTGGTTCTCAACCTTTTTAGATCAAAACACCCTTCAGAAAATGCTAACTTTCATGTGTTTTTTGACTACAGAAAAATAAGAGTGATTCTTTTTGTTGCAAAAAATTCAGAAAGAGCGCAATACATTAAAATATTTTGACATTATGGATTCCTGGGTTTCTCTTGTAACTCATGTCTAGGTGTTTGCATACCTAACAGTGCTAATATTATGTGGCACCCTGCATCACCCTTCCAAGGTTCTCACAGCACACACCTCTTTGAGAATCTGCTCTAAAGAGACAAGAGAGAGACAAAATGGAAGGGGAGACTGAGGCCCTGAGAAGTCACCTAGGGATAAAGAAGTCAAGTTCCATTTTCAGGTTTGCATATCTCCACTCACCAGGGCATATGGGAAGCTTGGCTGATTTGGGAAGAGATACTTAAAAGTAGAGCCAATGTGGAGAAAGGAAGGGAATCATAATGTTATTGCTGAGCATGTGACTATTCAATAAAACATTTTGGGTCTCTCTCTCCAGTTCTTTTTTCATTTTCACAGGTGCAAAACTGCAGTAACAGAATAGAGAGCTGGGTCCCACCAGGTTTCACTGAGAGATAAGTGGTTCTGAATTCCTTTCAGTACACCTCTCAATTTTAAGTATCTTTTCTCTTCTTGATGAAAGATCAATGGCTGCTCATTAGTGAGAAAGGCTGGAGGCAGTGTCACCATACATATACAGGCCATCTTTGTATAAAAAAGGCAAATAAGTAAGATAGGCAAAAACAAACAAACACACAAACCCCAGCAACAGTGAGAGGTTAAATTACAAGGTCATACATTAAGTTAGTGACAAAGCTATAAACCAGGTTCTCCCAAATCCCAGCCCATGGCCTCAAAGCTATGAAGCTTCCTTGTTCTTGTCTGTGCAAAAGAGGAGCTCTTATTTGAGCCTTTACATAGTCTTTTCTGCTCAGAACATTGAATAAAAGCATTTTATCCTAGCCTTAAGGCCTTACACCAATTCTGCCCCGTCCTCTGACCTTTTGATATATATTCCTTCCCTGGTTCCACTAGGACTACCATCAGCAGCAATGTATGCTTTCTGGGTTTCTTACCTTCATGGAGGTGCTGTCCTCATTCAAGTCACACATCTTCCAAATTGCCTTGTAGTCAAATAATTAAAAATATAAATGGGACTCCCCACACTGGGGAACTGTATTGCTGTTACCCTTAGTTTTTTACCGTATCCATTTTTGTTACTGTCACTTTCTGGGTCAGAGGCAAAATAAGATCAAAAGGTCTTTGGAGAATAAACCAAGCTGTGGTGTACAACATCTAGCATGCCTGTGGGTGCTGACAACAGGTAGGAAAAGAAGATGGACTTAGCATAGGGAAAGCAGGCAGGAAGAATTTGGCCACTACAAGGGAACAGATATCTAGCACCCAGTTTCTGGCAGAGGTCTAATTTTTAGCAGCACCAGAAAATGGTAAATGCCTACTGGATGGGACCTTCCCAAAAATCAAATAGCCTATCCATCTCTTCATGTTTCCCTATTTTGATATTTCCTTATTTTTTCCAACCAAGATACATCACAGCATGGAACCTGCCAGTCAACATAGTGTGTATTCTTCCATGAAGTAGAGTCCAAAGTGTTGCAAACAGTAGTAGTAGTAGTAGCAGCAGCAGCAGCAGCTGCAGCAACAGCAGTAGTATTTAGATCTATAGGTTACTCTATCAACAAAGACTCATTGCATCTTATAGGGCAGGAGTTTGCAAGGGGAATCAGAATTCTTCACTCCTACCGTCTCCAAAGAGTTTGCTAAGCCTCCATCAACTGACATTATGAACCAACTAACACATGCATTCATTTTCCAAATCTTAAGAAGGGACCCTTAAAAGCAGGAAACCCCAAATTCATGGCACATCACAAAAAAAGACACAATTAAAGTGATCATGTTTAGGCTAGAAGCATCTGAAGTGTAATTCCAATCCAGCTTTGATTGAGAGCCTGAGCTCTCTCTTACCAGGTGCTTTTCTATGTGTAGCTCTACTAAGTATGCTCCTCCCAGTGAGATGGAGAATTTCCCTGCTAAATGGAAAACAGGTTAGACAAGTTAAACAGCTCCTCCAAGAGACAGCATGGTGATTTTACACTCTCAGCTTGGGAGACAGGTACTGATTGCCAAGACGGGTGGATCCACAATCTCATCTTTTTTCTTTTTAAACAAGTTCCTCTCTCCAAGCAAAACAATTAAATACGTCTCCAGCCTACCTTCCCCCGCCCCTGCCCCCCAATTCCTCCTTAATGTATAGTCAGGGGCAGAACTCCAGCATTTGCCATCACCTCTGCTAGCATGTCCACAGGCAATGGAAAAAAGAATCATACTAAGGAAACAGATCCATTTCAGGTTTCCCTTGGGTTTTTTATAGAATGGGGAGTATTATTTCAAATGATAAATGATACCTCAGTGTTTCTTCTAAACCAACCAATCCCTGCAGATGCCTCAGCAAACATGAGTTCATTGATTCTGCTGTATTTCTGGAGGCGTTTGTAATGAGTACTGTACAATTAAGAGACGTGGGCAGTTAAGAGCCAGACCCCAACTGCACATAGTTGAATTTACAGTTGTCTCTTGTTTGTTGCTGCCCTTAAAGAGTGGAGATTACTTTTCAAAGGCAGTATAGGCAGTCCTTGACTTGAAATGTTTTGAGTTACACCATTTCGCACTTACAACATTTATAAATTGTCACCCTGTTTCAACTTTCTGACATCAGTTTCAACTTTCCAATGCTTAATCTGATGCGATGTCACGCCAGCAAACAAGTTTGCTGCACTGTCCATCTGCATGAAGAATATCTGTCAAAATTGCTTGGACATTTTCTTTAAGAAAGCAGGCAAGACTCCAGAAAAACCTGCAGCTAAGACTCCTGAGAAGACTCCACACAAGAGCCCTTCAAAAACTCCAGAAAAGTCACCTCAAAGAAGTCCTTCCAAATCAATATGATTGCTATTTACAATATAAATACATTAATGTAGCTATATTACTCATCTATAATTGATTGAGTACAAAATTCTGGGTTATTTTTGGTGAAAATAAGGTGTTGGGCCTTGGTTCAGGAACCAATCCCCCATTTATAACATTATTTCGTATGGGAA
Source organism: Alligator sinensis (assembly GCF_000455745.1). Lineage (NCBI taxonomy): Eukaryota > Metazoa > Chordata > Crocodylia > Alligatoridae > Alligator > Alligator sinensis. The sequence continues at coordinate 442,951 of NW_005842529.1, forward strand.
AATCGGTTCTGAGTTACGTTTTGACTTAAGACATGGTTTTCAGGAACCAATTGTATCATAATTCCAAGGACTGCCTGTACCGAAATGCAGGTTCTGAAATCCATAACCTTGGTGCCTGCCACAAAGAACTTCCAATCTAATGATTACCTTTAACTCAGCAAGTAATGGTGACAGATACCAATGCATGAGGGCAAATGTGGTAGAAGGAAGCAAGGTGGCATTCTTCAATAGGACAGTCTTTTGTGAGGCTGTTGAAGCAACTGACAACTGGTCACTAAAAAGAAATGCAACACCCATCTGCTCCTGGGAAAGAAGGATTGGTTTCCAAAGCAGAGTATAGAAATCTGAGCAATGTACCTCTCAAGTCCATTTGCAGTCTCTTATTCAAGGATCTAAAAGTACTTCTAAAAAAAAAGTCACAATACCTTTGTGAGGCCAGTAAATAGTGTCCCCTTTCTTTAATCAATGCAGAAAAAGACACAAAATAGATCAAGTGATTTGCCTAAGGCAACACATGGAAGAACTGCAGCCAGAAGTTAAGGTCACTTTTATACGTGCTTCAATGTATTCTGATTAGATTGCATTGGAGTAAACTCGATTAATTGCTCTACGCTCTGCAATTAATCGAGTCTACTGGAGTGTTCTAATCAGAACGCTCCGGCACACTGCAGTGTCTCGTGTATTCAGCATCCTTGCATTTCAAAATGGCGGCAGGGCATTTTAAACTAAAGCTTGTCGAATGAGCTTTAAAGCATCCCTGCTGCCCTTTTGAAATGCAGGATGCTGAATACACAAGGCACTCCGGGTGTTTTAATTGGACAAGCTCTAATTAAAATGCACCCCTGGAATTCCACCTGGAATGTATATAGGTGCCTGAAGAGCCTTGCTATAACTTATTCCATGATTGCTACTCAATAGGTCACACTTTCTTTTAATTATTAATTAACTCTGGGAAACTGGGGATTGGAAGGGGAAAAGCTCACTTCACCCTGACTGCCCCTAACTTCAGCAGCTACATCCCCACCCACTTCTTTGATACAGTGAGCATTATAAAATTAGAACCAAAACAACCACGAAAAAAGATGTTGATCCTAAAAGCACTAACATATATGCTTAATGTCAAGGCTGGGAGTCTTTTCTAAAAGATATTCTCCAGCTCACCCAGAAGTTATAATCCGAGGCAGGAATCGTGTGATGAAATATTCTGACCTGTATGTTGCGTGAAGCCGACTAAATAAGGTGGTCATAATCAGGGACCTATCAAATTTGTCATTGCGTGATTTTCATGGAAAATGGAAAATTGGGAGGCTTTGTGAAAAATGGCAGGCTCTGTAAAAAATGGTGGGCTTACTGCAAAAAAAACCCAAAAACTTACTGAAAATAAAATACTAGCTCCCTAAAGGGAGCCAGAAATTCTCACAACTCTGCAGCCCGAACTTGCAGCCTGTCAGAGGTGAAGGGAAGAAGGGGGCAGCCAGCACAGAGGGTTGCTGGCAAGATGACTGCCACCCCTGTCCCTTGCTACTGATTGGCTGACAGGGCTGCCTTTTGTGTGGCCCCACACCCTTCCACAAATCAGCAGCAAGGGGCGGGGCTGCATGACAGACAGACATCACAACTAATCAGCAGCAAGGGTGGGGCACTGGAGAACCTTGGCCAGAGGGGGGCTGTAGCGGGGTGGATACTGTGCTCAGCCCACAAAAATGATAGCTGCCCCTGGATCTACCTGCAAAATTGGCCGGTTGCATCCTCAATTTAGATAGAACCCTAAACATAATGGACCCTTCCAGCCTTATCTATCTATGAACTTTCAGTACATGTTGTCTTCTGGAAAGCAATGGATGCCCGTGCAATTCCTCAAGTGATTTAAGTTAAGCAGTTGCACTGACGTATTTTATCGCATACACATATCTTTTCCCCAAAATTCAGCTGCTGGCCATTAGGTGTACTATATAAACAAGGAAATATAACAATAGCAACTTTTGCTTCTGCTGGTGCAAAGCTAAAGTAATCCTGCAGTGTTGCACCTGGACACCTTTTCCCTTTGCTTCCTATCTCAGAGGCTCCTGTTGCGGAAGCAGGGAAAAATCTTTTCTTTATTCTGCTTTTCAAAAACAACTTCTGCATCTTATTTAAAATAATGCTGTATGTGAGAAAATAGAGTAATATTTACAGGATCTGGGCCCATATAATTACAGCAATAACCACACCGTGATGAACTGAAAGCAAACCCAATTTATATATTTGTTCCCTTTTCCCAGACTTGGGAACACAATTAAAATTACCTCTTTTATATTTTCCACACTCAGTTTTATTATAAAAATCAACATTTTATTTGTTACAATTCCGTTTATAGTAATAATTGAAAAGGAGTTTTGTACAAGGTTTATATACAGCTTATAAGTAAAGCACTTTATTTTACAAAATAAAGGTTAGCGAAGGGGTGAACAGGGATGACCAAATGTTGGTCACTATAATATAAATACATCCTTGCAAAGCACCATCGTACCAAAGTTGATGAACAAGAGACACCAGCTGGCTTTAAGACAATGACAAGCAGCAATTAAAGCTTACAAAAAAGGATTAATTAAAAATATATAGAAACAAAAGAGATTAAATATCTGAAAGCAGCACCAGATCCTTCACTTGCAAACAAGGATAGTTTAGCTTAAGACTGGTGGTATCCTCTTTACAAAAGATATATTTGATTTCCCTTACTGACTCAACTGTTTGGTTTGAGGCTACGGCCAATATAAACCAGGCCGCCTCAGCCTTTTTGTGTTCACTTAAAGGAAGGTTGTGCAGAAAACTTCCCACAAATCCCTGCCCATGACAATCATGTTTTACTGAGACAACCTCTGGACTAAATTCAGAATGGACAGTTTTGATGATTCTGAAAAATTTTGGAGACTGATCTCTTAGCTCCAAAAACATGTTTGCCTTTGTATCCCATAAAGCTCTGGAAAATTGTCCAATATTTAAAATTTCTAGTAACATTATAGACAATTACTGTACATTGTTTTTTGCTTCAGGTAAGCAGCAGCAGCCGCCCGTGCCAGCGGTGATGACCGCTGTCTACAAAAACTACCGCTGCTGCCACGGAGCTGCGCTTGGAGCTGTATGGCCAGTGGCAGGGGTGCAGCGCGGGGTGGTGGTGGGGATGGCTGCATGCTGTCCAGCCACCACCACGCTGCCACTGCCGCCCAGTGGCCGGCCACACAGTTCCGGGCACAGCTCTGCAGCAGCAGCGGGAGGTTTTGGAGGCAGTGGCTGTCACCACCATCACGGGCCTCCAGGTAAGCGGCAGCAGCTGCTGCGTGTGAGCCCCCTCCCCCACCATCCCTCGCTGTGGCTGCAGAGCTGGCCTCGGAGCTCTGCTCCAGCTACATGCTAGCCTCCCTTAACCCACTCCCCTGTGCAGGCCACCAGGTGGCATGTGTGTGGCCTGCACATGGTGGGCACCACCACACTGCGCCCTGCTTTTGCCTGCAAAGCCCCCTGCAGAGGGGCACCCCTGCCCTCACCCCCTGGCCCTGCTCCCAGCTGTGATGTGCTGCCTGGGGCTGGCACCACCCCCTGCTCCCTCAGCCCCCAACCATCTTCCCCAGTCCTGCCCCACAGCCCCAATGTACCTCTATGCTCCAGGGGTGAAGGGCGAGTCTGAGCCTGAGCCCGGCCTTGGCAGCCTCAGAGGCTCAGGCCCTGCCCTCCCTCCTCTCCCTCCCCCTCCAGGCAGGGCTGGGGGTTTCCTCGGCTCTTGCAGGCTGGAGCTGTGCCAGCCTGCAAGACCTCTTTGCAAAAGCAGAGAATCCTTGGATTTCTCTACTAAAAAGGGAAATCTACGTTTTCTCCAATAAAAATAGGGAATCCATGGTTTTCTCCATTTTTCCATGGGAAACGGAAAACCCGGGTCCTTGTTGATGAGACAGCTTTATGCTACCTGCCATTACCTCTTGGTAGAAAGGTGAGATGAGCCTTCCAGATTGGAGGTTTTGTACAAGATAATTTGATTGGCTTTGCATTCTGTGTACCTTACCTATGACTACAGAGTTTTAGAACAGGAAATAGGAAGTTACAGCTCCCTCAGCAAATATGCCCCTTTTGTGTAAACTGGATCATTTGCATACTTTGTAAACAACAATTCATTTAGCCTCTTCAGATATGTGAGTGGCTTGGATGAATTCTGGACTCATGGAAATGAGACCTTTAAGATTTAAAATACTAAAACTGGGAAACAGAATGTAAGTATTCCATCTCTATAGTTCTTTGTATCTATGTAGATGTTCTTGTTTTTTTTTAATTATACGTGCTCCCTGCAAAATGCAATATCATACAGAAGGAATATACATGAAAAGCCACATTTTGTTTGATTTTTTTTGTGATTCAGAATGCAGATCTGCAGTTATAAGTGTGAAGACTCCAATCCCACACTTGTGTTTACTGAAATGTCCCCTGGGTTTATTTCCATGTACTGATTTTCTGCTACAGACATTCAAGTGGGAAGATCTCTGGAAAACTATATATTATGCATACAAATAAAATGCCCTAGTCTCTGGGTGTCTGATTCATAAAGGTACTTAAGTACATGCTTAACTTTAGGCACAGGAGCAATGCCAATCATTACAATGGGACAACTTTCACACATAAAGTGAGCTGGTCCACTTACAAACCTTGCTAGCATGCACAGGACTGTTTGCAGGCCTTCATTTCAGTCCATTTAAGAAATAGCAAAGCACATGCTCCTCACTGAGAGGCAGAAGGCAGGAGGTGATTTGCTGAGAGGAAGGAAAAACAGAAGCTGTTCAGTGTCAAATCAGCCTTTGGCTAACTAGGAATGTGTCAACAGGGCCAAGAGCTGTAGTGATGCTTCTGTACCTTGGGCATCTGATTACTAGGAATTTCACAGATCATCAGCTCATTAAGATTTTCCTCTAAAATTTATGGTAAGATATTTGTGCTTGAAAATTGGTTTCAAGTTTCCCATTACACAAATTCTTTGGTAAATCAGAACAGAGAAACAACCTGCTCTCTGCATTGGCTTTTTGTAGTGCAATAAATCATCTGTCCATTTTTCCCCTCCTTATACGAATGTTTCACTCATCAAAAGAACAGAAGATGCAAATTAAGTACATAATGCACAAAGTTAAATGTTTAGATCAAAATATATCGCTGCCAATTCTACATTGACTTCTACTTCCATCCTGTTGACTTCAATGGAGTTCTATTTGGGTTTAAATCCATACAGAAGTCAGGCATTATTGTCCAAAGGGGAAGAGCTAATTCTTCTACAATAAGGCCTCACTGTAATCAGGTTCAGCAATGATACCTTACATGAAGAAAATCAGTAAAAGTTTTGAACCTTCTGGAAGAGGGTACCACATCTTAAGCTTAACCACCTCAAGAATTTTTCAAACAGAAATTGGCACACTTAAGAAGTATCTTGCAAGAAAAGACCACTGCCATCGCAGTACAAAGCAAATGGAATGAGATACAACAATGCAATATTTTTCTGAGTTCATTAGTGCAAGTTTCCACATGTGAACCCCACACAGAATGCTGCACATTTAAAAAAATGTAAACAGCGTAGAGGTCTCAATTCTGATCGGCACCTGGCCTCTCCTCACCCCCCCCTTGCTCTTCATATAAATAGACTGGCATCCCCCTAAGAGTTCACAATAACTTCAATGTCCATCCTACTGGAGATCACAAGTAAGTTTCTTCACCAAAAGGAAGAGCCAAAGGAACAAGTACCAAAATTCTTAGGTACCTAGAATGAAGCATCACCTGGGCTGACATTAGTGCAGTTAGTGCACCTGACTTTAAGATCATTTCCAATAGTTTGACGAAAATTCCAATAGTCTGAGGGTACTTTGTTTTAAATCTTCCTGGGGTATGATCAATTATTAGAAAGGTCCTTTACTACCACTAGAATTCTAAACTTCATCATTTCCCTTGAAGCTGAAACTGAGAGAGGCTCCAACAGTCATACAGAGTTGTAGCAGTGGCAAGTGTCATTCAAAATTTCCTGAAAAATACAGGTTGAAAATCAGACCATATTTCCAGCCTGCATCTCATAGTAAAAACTGATTGGGAAATGCATAACAGAGCAGTAAACCCATTTGGGTACCTATGCAGAGTGATTACCTTGGTACTAGGTCCCAGGACTACAAGGCAGAAGTCCCTCAGAACCCTCTATAGCAAGAGGTCAGATTTAGTCTGATGCGTAGCGTGGCAAATGCTTAATGTCACCCAGGATAAGATCCAATGTGAGCTCCATTAGGTTAGGTAGTCAAACTCAAATGCTGCATTGGGGTCAGGAGGAGTTTGTAAGATCATATATTGCCCTTCAGCTCATGCAAGTATTTTTAAAAAATGAACACACACTATCCCTTTCAAATTGCTGGGGGGAGGTAGGAGGGCTACACAAAGGAGATACACAAAAATGCAGGTTGTTAATAGAAAACGATTTGGTTAAGAGTAACTTTAAATTTGACACTCACAGTGGTTAATACTGAAGTATTAAACCCAAACCATGCCAAAGAGATGGTAATGTAGAAATCATACTGAGAAGAATGGCCTAAGATGGACATATCATGAAGAGTTAATTCAGTAGGAGAAACATTTCTAATGGTCCAAATGTCTATTTCTTATCGTTTGTCCCCCACTGACAAAGTTTAAATGCTTCCTTACTAGGAAAATATATATATTTTATATATGATTTGCATACCATGATATTAACTATACACTGAAAGTACTGCAAGGATATAGGATTCATTTACAATAAAACTAACAATTCATGGTTAAATTTAGAGTTTATAAATATGTTGCCTATATTATATGTGGTATAAAAATATTTGACATTTTGTGGGCACTGGATCAAAACAAGTGCGTGTGTTTGCTTACTTGCTTTTAAAAAGGGACAAAAATCATTCAGGTACATGCATATTACCCTTGTCAATTATGTCAGAATTGCACTGACCTGGTACAAAAGTGGACTCCTTCAGGTTTGGCAAAATGAAGAAGGCAAAAATAGAGTATGTATGACATCACATCGAAAAGACAGAGGATACCTTTTCATTAACCCAATTCCAGGGGTATTTGAATAAGCATATTAGGATGAAACAACATGATATCAGGGTTAGAGGGCAAGGAACACACAGGAAAGAGGAAAAAAAGGAAGGATTTTTTTTTAAAATGCACACAACAAAATTATTCGTCTTCTAGCAACGGAGAATGTTGTAAAGTGGTATAACATTGCAAGTGTAGGCCCAAAAAATAATATAAATGTATTTGAATGAAAAAAGAATGGGTGTATAATTATGATGTATTCACTTCTATGATCTGTGATATTCCAATAGAAAATGTAAAGCCCTTTGTATGTAAGGTTAGTATCTGTCCTGACTGTGTTTTCTTCAAGTTTAACTTTAGTTGCCGGCCCTCCATAATTAATGTAGAGGTTATTTGGCTACTTCCAAGTGTCTATGGTATGCTGCTCTGAGACAGACTTCTTTATTATTATTTTAAACATTTTTTGGTATTGACGAACCCCGCATCTCACCTCGCTGGACAATAATGCGTCCTGGTCCTTCCATTTTCAATGTGCTCAGTCACTTCACTGGATTAAGGCATGTTTTTGTGTTCCATTTGCAAAAATAAAAACTTTTTGTACAAATTTCTATCTTTTTCTTTTTTTTTTACAAAATCTTCGCATGGCACAAGCAGCAGATGCTGTTTAAGAAAATATATAAATATCCTCTTTTTTCTTCTGTACAAATATCTCCAAATATTCCCCACCCCATTTAATAACTCTTAACTGTACACTGGTCCTGCCTCACCCCCTCTGCAATGGCTCCCTCCCCTCTTCCCAATATGAACATTTTGTATTTACACAGTTGTAATGGAGGCAGTCAAAGGAGGGGAGGGTCCGCTCATGAGGAGTCCGTGCAGGGAGATGGGGGTGGTGGGTAGAGGTGATGAGAGTAACTCCGTTCTGTGTAGGGGGAGGGTGGGCAGCTCTCATAGTTCTCCTCTGCTGACAGGTACTGGCTGCGTGGTGTGGGTGGAGGTGGCACAGGCTCTGAATCATAATTCAAGTCACTGGTATAGCCCTTTGCCACTGCTGTTGTGACCCTTCGGCTGGGGGCATAGTCACTGTCACAAACATCTGTGCTGCAGGGTGTAGTAGGAGGTGCAAAATGGCGGTAGCTGTACGGCCTGTAGCTGAGAAGGCCACAGAAAAGAATTAGCGGAGAGAGAAACAGACCGAGACAAAATCTCAAACAACAGCACCAACGCAAGCTGTACTGCCTCACAACCTGGTAAGTGGGGGACGTACATAACAGAATGGAGATTTTTGGTGTTAGGGACTGAAGAGGAAGGGCTGTGCTGAGTATGTGCAGAGATGTTTTATTTCAAATACCAAATTTAAGGCACTGGTTTCAGTCCAGAGAGAAAGAAGTTAGAATCCCCCCACTCCCCCCTACTTTTTTTTTTTCTAGAAACATATCTACGTCACAGCAGCCAGAAGACATATACCTGAAGTGAGCTGAAGTGCTCAACAGGTGCTGTAGATAAGCATTTTTCAAATGGGTACAAGGTGGGGGGGAAGCTTATATATACAGATGTGGGTGATTTGTGTCTACCGCTCAGTGCAATAATACTCTAAGCAGATACAACTGCCAGCACTTCTGCCCCAAAGTCAGATACCCTAGAGAAGGGCTCCAATTCCTCTAGGCTAGAGCTATCCAATTGGGCTCCCAGCCGGGTGCTGGAACCCACTACTGTTGCTGCTACCCCCAACTCCCCACTTTGGCTTGTGCTTTCTGTCCCTGCCCCTGGGGCAGGAGAGCAAGTCCCAGGGAATCTTGGGGCTCTGAGATTTCAAGTGCCACCATGCAACATGGGAGCCCATGTGGTAGTGTGATCATGTGGCCTATAGCATTGGATTAGACCCCTCTTCCTCTCTCTTGCTTTAGTTCTAGCAGAAAGTCAAAGAAATTAAATACATAAAATTATGGCAGAGAAACGAAACCTTATTTTATGGAGTTGGCAAAGAGAGCATATTAGCATTAAATGAAATAAAAAAAATTAATAAAGTATGTGGATCTATAACAGCAGAGAAAACAGGCCACGGTTTACAATACTAAGAGGAAACACAAAATTGGTAAGAGCATAACAATTAAAAAAACCTAACAAAGTAAAAGAACCTGTTGAAGGTTTCAAAGGATTCTAAAAATTAAGAGCAACTATGATGAATAAAAACCTGCTGTGAAATCTATACTATACTGAGTGTAAGATGATCTACATATCCACATATTATCTCTAAAGCATTCTTTCTTCTCTTCCCCTCCTGACATATGTGTATTCCCTCTCTTTCAACCTGCCAAGGCCCAAATGACAGTGTGCAATACAAATGATTATTTGGGCAGAAAACTTAAAATAGTGTTCAGTGTATTCAAAACACTGTTTCTAGCATAAATAGTTTTCAATAATAAAAGTAGCAGGACCACTGGTGTGTGTGGTACAGGCATAGGTAAATCCAGGACTTTGTAAAGGGAGGTGCAGAACATGTGGCACATTACCACATGTAACAACACATTTTTCTGCAGTTAAAGAGAAACTAGAAGCTTTACTAATATGTTAGGGAGCTGGTGCTAAAATCAAAACAAAAACAAATATAACTATTTGAATTTGCATGAATGTGTTAGATTATATATAAAGTTTTAAAAAATACAACAAACTAGGCAAAAACAGTCAAAAGATATGCTGTCATTAGTTTCGTAGTCATTATAGTTAAATGTACATCTCTTATACAGATTCATAAAATAAAATTTAGCCTTCTTGAGTATCTTGACAGTGCCTCTAATACTGTCAGTCATTTCTACGTCTGAGGTAATATTACCATACAAGTTAAGGTTTTTAGCTACAGTTAAAAACAGTCTGCAAGGCTGTAAAACAGAAGAGAGGCATTATCAGGAATGGCTACCAGATAGCAACATTGCAGAAAAAAGGACAGTTTGCATAGTGGAACTTCAAGACCATTAAAAAACTGTTAACACTATGGAGTGAAGAGAGAATAGCAGGAATCAGGGACATGGTAATGAACCATGAAGTCAGTTGACTCCCCCACTGCTGCCCAAACAGAACAGCTGCTGCCCCTCTCAGGCAACTGCACGGGATCTAAAGTTTGGGTGGAGCAGGAAACAAAGTGAGGTGCAGCTGAACCACTGGACCCTGCCTGGATCCATCACTCAGTATTGATAACTTTGGGATAAAATGAGTAATTCCTGTAAAAAAACCCCATACAACACATTTGTACAATCATTACAGAGATTAAAGTTAAACACTTGTATAACAGTGTTTGCTACATCAGGCCCTTTGACTATAAATTAACTGGGGCATGGACTTTCTTTTATTCTGTTTAGACAACTCAAAACTGATCCTGGTGAAAACTAACATAATAATAATTACCTGTAGGATCTGTGAGTAGAAGGACTGTTTGACGAATAACCAAACTCCAAGGTGTAATGTGAACGTTCTGTTGCTGGTGAAGGCGGAGGATTCAAAATCTTAAAAGAAAAATACATGTTGTTTTATTTTTTTAATTGCCATGGTAAAATTGAAAAGGACATAAAAACAATACACTTGCAATGACAGCTCTACTCAACTTTAAAGAAAATACTCCCCTGGATCATGGTGTACATGTAAGAAGTCTAGGCAGGTGCCTGATGAATCCGCTTGTATAGAGTCCTGCAACCATCACACCAAGACCTTGGATGCGTAATTGTAGACAAGAGTATGGAGTGGAGACTGCCCAAAATCCACCATTCCCCCTTTACATCACTGAGACAGAATCCAAAGGCCAGAGCAAATCCAGATGTTCAGTGCCTTGATCACTGTAACTTCTGCCAGTAAGCAACAGATAAGAACTGCTGCCGATTGCCTAATGCCTCAGCAAGGGTGCATTTCTGTCAGAATTACATCTCTTAGTCTGTCTCCAACCAAAGAGTAAGACAGAGGGGGCTAGAATTTTGAGGCACCCTATACTCATCTTACTCTGAAGGTTGCAACATTGTGGTATTTTATAGGAGCTACCTCACCAAGAGCAGCCCCACTACACTGTCAAAAGGACCTCCAGTTGGATCCAGTTTACAGTCATACTCAAGACCATTATTTTATAGGTACCGTCAGTTAAGGGCTGCACATCATGGAAGACATGGCTTCTGTTTTGGTGCAAATTTTGTTACCAGATACTAGGGCTGTGCAAAGCTTTAGTCACTGATTCAATTTGGTGTAAATTTGGCCCAATTCGGCAGCCGAATCTCCAAAATGGAATCGAATCAGGAGAACCTTTAATCTCTCCAAATCAAATCAGAATCCTCTGAAGCGATTTGGAGAAATTCGATGATTTGGACATAGACACAGCTTTAAATGTTTTTTCTGTATACCGCAAGGTACCAGGTGTGGCTCATGAATTCTGAGATGGTGGGACAGATGGAGCATCCCACGGGAGCATGGGGGGGTCCCCAGCGTGCTCAGCAATGGATCCAGAAATGGACCAGAAGCACTTCACATCCACTTCCGGGTCCGCCATGGAGTGCGCAGGGGACCCTGCCCCCTGGCTCGGTGACTGGTGCCTCCTAGGTCTGGGGGGGCACCCGGGGTCCCCCCACGGCCAATCGCTGAGTTGGAAGGGCACGGGGGGGGTCTGCCGCCAAGCACACAGGGGGCACCCCACCCTCCTGTTGGACGCTCCATGTGCCCCATCATCTCAGCATTCACGAGCTGAGCCTGGTACCTCGAGTTATGTAGAAAAAAACATTTAAAGCTGTGTCTATGGCCGAATCACCGATTCTCCGAATCAGCACTGAATCTTCAGATTCAGCTTTGGCCAAACCGAATCGGGACAGTGATCCGAATCAACTAATCGAATAACTGTCCCCTGATTCGGGCCAAATCTGAATCCAAATTGAATACAGACTGTTTCACATGCCCCTACCAGATACCTTCTCAGCATCTTGCCAACTCTGTTTATACCACACCTATCTGAGTCATTATCAAGCTTTCCACATAAAGAGCTGACAAATACTGCTATTTTGATGCTGAAGAGTAAAGCTGAAGAAGGCAGTTCAATACTGGATAGTCACCGTGAATACTATGCCTTTGGCAAACCAGCAGATGTCTACTTCTACCAGCTCTTGGTCCTTGCATATTATGCTGTTTCCATTTTTTTGTTGTTGCTGTCTACCAGCAACCATGTATTCCCTAGATGGCTGAACGGTGAAATGCACATCAGCACTGAGAAAATGGTGGTGGTACGCTTTTGAACTAAAATACATTGAAAGTGTATTTGTTTCAAAGCGTACTGCCACTATTTTCTTAGCACTGACAAATTTCACCATTTATACAAATGTATGTCACAGCACTGGGCGCGTCAGTTTGTGTGCTCCACAAACTTGATTAATCGAGTCTGCTCTGATACGCTGGATTTTGGGCATGTTGGAGTAGACAAATTTATATGTATAAATGCCAGTGTCTAGGGAGTGTGGCATCCCAGACAACAGTCTGGGTAAGACAACAGGTAGCAGGAACTTCCTGGCTTCAGGCACAAGCTACAATACCAAGCCAATACCTGGCTGTGAGAGGATTAACACAGGACTGTCATTTTGACAGCCATCTTGGTAGCTGGATAGCATGTACAGGCTCTCTAGGCATACCTCTTTTCTGGCAAAACAGATTTCCTACATGCACCCCAATTCTGGTAGGCTAGGTGTCCACTATATGCGAGAAAATACAATATGTTGAATCATTTCACTGTGAACTGGTGGACACTATGTGTCCTGGGACACAGGTCTGGTTGGTCCTCCAAGCACCCCCAACACTGCATTGCCCCTCGCTGCCTACACTGAAGCAACTGGCTTTTCTAGTATTGTAGGCAGAGCTCCACTGCTTTCTTTTTCTGCCCATTTTGGTGGGCCTTTTTTTTTTTTTTAAATCAATCAGTTCCCTTCAACTGTTTGTTTAATAAAAGTTATCTTTGTAACACCTAACTCTACCCTCACTCCCTACTCAATTGCAGCCCATCATCATATCCATCCAGTCCCTGTGAATCAAAAAGCATGGGTCTAAACACTTCCTTCTGTCCCGAGTCAGGCAAGCACTTTGCAGATTTCTGTCATTTGGGCTAAGTACAAACATTCAAAAAGTCTGAGGCAGAACTGATCTAAGTTACGTGGTTTTCTGTAAGCAGCGTAGTTTAGTTCAGTAGTGAACAGAACACATATCTGCCTGTTGGTGGAGAAGGAAAATCTTAGACTGGATTCTGCCATTTTTAAACCAGTGCCAAACTTCTCTTTTGTTATGGGTATACACCAGTTTCCTATCACTTGTACTGATAAAAGTGTAATGTCTGTACCTGGACTTGCAGGCTACTGAAAGCCTACTGAACTTATGTTTATATGAGAATGGAAAGCAGAAAAGTGAAGCTGCCCCCACCCACAGGTCCCACACCCCTGGGGATTCCAAAAACTGGGTACGAGCACTCCCCACAATACTTGTGTGCTGGGAGATGACTCCATACCTTGCTGTCAAAGCCACACACTTCACACAATTGTGAACCAGTTCTCAATCTCTGACATTTTGAAACAGTTCAATTGTTATTTGGTCCACACCCTAATAGTGTGAAGGTAGCCATTGTAATTAGGGCTTCTACTAGAGTTATGGACAGCAAACTACACTCTCACCTTTACAGGTGAGCCTTTTATATAGTGCGTGACATGCTTGAGTTGGGCACGATGGGAGAAGTTCATTCTGCCTGTACTAGACCTGCTCTATGGTGATTTTACAAGCTCTAGAACAGGGGTGTCCAACCTTTTTGAATGTGGGGCCGGATCATGAACTTTTTATCACCCAGTGGGCCAGTAGGAGCGGGCGCTCACGTGGCCTGTCCAGTCTGGCCACAGCCTGGGGGCGCAGGGGTCAAGGGGTGGCGCCTGACCCTGCCATGTCCTTCCTGCCACCTGGGCAGCCTCAAGGATGCTCCCATACCTGCACACCTGGGCTCAGCAGCCAGGGGGACATGTGGGGACTCTACAGGGGGGTGTGGGATGTGAAGGGACCCCCCCCTGCTCCCTCTCCCCCGGGGCAGCCCGAGCCCAAGCGGCAGGGGTCCCTCCCTCCCCAGGGCCTGCAACTCACCACCCCCAGCATGATGTCTGCGGCATGGAGGGACACAGGGAGGCGGGAGCAGCACCGGCTTCCCGCCCAACAGCCACAGCAGCTGCGCCAGCAGCATCTCCCACAGGCCCGGCCGCATGCAGCATCCCTCCGAGCCAGCATCCACGCCCCCTGCGCCCGCCCGCCCACTGCACTGCAACCTGCTCCAGTGCATGCAGCCGGCGGGGACCAGCGCAGGGCGAGGCTGGCATGCAAATGAGGAAGGGAGGGGTGGGGCAAGGAAGGGACACCATGAAATGAGGGGGGAGGGGAGGAGCCACACCGCGTCGGCAACATCAAGCTGATGCAGTGCGTGTGGGAACCCTGTCCCTTCCCCAGCCCTTCAGCAGCCATTAGGAAGCTGCTGAGGGGCTGGGGGAGGGACAAGGGGTGGGAACAAAAGTAAACAGAGTTTACTTTAGTTTCACATCGCAGCACCGCAGGCCACAGAAAATGGCTTGGTGGGCCGCATGGCGGCCCACGGGCCATATGTTGGACAAGCCTGCTCTAGGACAATCAGATCAACATCTTTCCCCAACACTAAATCCAATGGAACTTTTTTTTAAGCAGAACATTTCTTTGTGACTGGGAAAAGGCATGTTGTATGTATACATTTTCCTCACATTCTTCCATTCAAATGCATTTATAAGACTACAAATATAAAACAAGAACCTTCACCTGCCAATAAACTAGCCTCACACACACACAGACATCTATCTGGAAGATATAGCAAACATGGTCCAAGAACAAAAATGTGACTTACAGGAGGGAAGTAAGTGCCCTTGGTACTCGAGGAGCTACTGGAGGATGCCCCCGTGACATGGGCCCTGTCGTAGGGTGGCCCACTACTTCCTCCCATGATACTAAGGGAGCTGATCACAGATTTACCACGAGACATCCCTAAAGAAGACAAGATACACTGTTTATAGCAGTAATCATCTCTTCAGGGTAAAAATGAAGAGCAGAGAGACAAAGTTAATGCTAAAGTATTTCTACAGGATAAAAACATTTTACATTTGAAACTCAAAATAAAAAAGCCTCCTGCATTAAGTAATCCTGGTCTGCTGGATGGAAAAGTGAAATCAAGTTACTCAGAAGATAAACATGTTGGCTTAAACCTATTATGGGCCAAGCTCTGGGACCTGGCATGGGGCTGCACAGGAAGCTCACGCAAAGACAGAGACATTCCTTTTGCTCAAAAGACTGGAGAGCACTGCAGCATTACTGCTCTGCTTGAGAACACACAAAGCCAATGCTCCTTGTCTCAGTCAAAGGCCTGAAATGCGTGAGAGAAGAAAGAGGGTTTGTGCTTTCCCTTCCACAAGGAGAGGTTATGAAACACAACTAAGTGGGACTGGTGGAAACCCAGGAGGAAAAGGGAGAGGCCTGCAAGTGTGCTTCAGATTATAAACAAGAACTATTCTCAGAGCCCCCTCTGAAAAGCAGCCTAATTACAGGAAGGTGGAAGGGGCTGATGCATTGTTTTAACTGTGTTATAGGTTTGGAAAGATCAGTTATAGGAAAAACTTTAGTTCTGAGTTCTGGATCAAAACGAAGCAAAAGCACAAGAGTTCATATTTTAATAAAAAGACTTGGCACTAACACGGAAAGCTCATTTATAAAACAAAGACATACAAAAATCATGCACATTAAATTAAAGATTAACTGCTTATATAACCAAATCTTAGTTCTCTGAAGCCTTCTAAATACCAGCATCAAATAGCAGTACAAAGTTGTAACCCTATTCCCAGATGAGAGGAAACCAAGGTCACTATGGTTTCTTGTTAAAAGGCCATACAGAACTTTCCACGAGAAAACAGAATATCTGTCTCCAGAGTCTAAGGCTGTTGTATTGCTTTGTGGGTGCTGGTCTCAGAAGAGGCTGAATTTCAATAGTGGAAATCATAATCCCCCAGGTACATGCACAAATTGGAACTTAGAGCTCTGTTGAGTGTTCATGGCTTGTGCATGACATAGCCATTTAAGTCAAATAACTGATTAACAAACAGCAGAGAGTTCACAACCTTACCTTCCAATGGGCAGATCCCTGGAATTAGCACATTGGAATTGGACCCAGCGCATACCTGTACTCTGTTGCTGTGGATCTACAATAGTTTGTGTTATATTTATGTGATGCCAAAAGACAGACTAAGGAACCCATTGCTTAGGTACCTTGTTACTTACCTGGGAGTGACCCAGACAAGGAGCTTGGGTGAGGCACATAACCAAGAGGTACAGAGGCTGGTCCATGTACCACGTAGTCATTGGTCATCGTTTCCCCATCCCCCTTCATACGTGGGCACAGAACCCTCTGGCAGATAAAGTACATTGCTCCCACAACAAAAACAGTAAGGATCACTCCAATAATTGAGCCAATGGTGTTGTTGGGCTGTGGTGCTGGCTCCTCTGTTGTGTCTGAAAGAGAAGAGGAAAATCACATTCTAAAACTGTGTCTGATCCAATAACTTTATTTGCACTAAGACTAGTATTCAGAGAAAAACTGGAAGCCTATACTATTCACAATTTATTACAGTCTCCTAATTAAACCTGTGTCATGAATAAATAGCCACTAGGGACTAGGATTACATTCCTACTTGTCATTAAACACAATTGCTTTTCACATTTGACCCAAGCAGCGCATTAACCTAGGACAAAAGGCTAAAGTTCTAATTAATTGTGCTACATACCACTACTCCCCCATCTCTGCTCAGTAGAGGCTTATTAATCAGGGCTTAGCATTTACAGATGCAAAAGAACAGACACATGGCAGCAACATACGATTCGGCACTTGGCATTTCCAAAAATACCTAACATGCCCCAAATTGTGGTAGCAGCCATATCTGATCATCAGTCCTAGAAGTGGTATTTTTGAGAGAAGATGCCAGAACAAGTGCATAAGTAGTCAGATACAGCCAGCTTTTCTGAAAGCATGAAACTCTAAGCAGTGATACTTTTGGGTACATATTTTATTCTACATATTTTATTTGTTGTCTAATCTCTTATCCTCTAATGAGGGGCTGCCTTAATCACACAATCCCTTGCCCCCTAACCTCTGCATCCACACTTTATTCCATCTGCTTGTCTCCCAAATTTACAGAGAAGAAAGTAAGTCATTAACTACAACTCTATCTCAGTGCATGTATGGACATAACTTTTCCTTTACCATTTAAAAAGAGAGGAAGATATGACAGATCAATGTAACATGTTGTATGCATAAGTCTGTGGGCTGCTTTACATGTGCAGGTAAAGGCATGATGGGATCTAATGCGTGATCTACACAATCGCATCTCCTGTCCTGCCACACGTGCTAGACAGAAGGTGTGACTGTTGGATCATGAATCAGATCTCATCATGTCTTATTGCCTGTGCAGGGGGAGCCCGATCCCAGGCTCCCCCCACACTAACAATAAGAAAACTCCTGCAGCTGGGAACCCCCATCAGTTGACAGGGCTCCCAGCTGTGGGGGCACCCAATACACCCCCATGGTAGGGAGACTGCAGCTGCTGACTTTGACTTCATTTTTTTGTTTTTTCCTGTTAATTATGTCTGTTACCTGCAGTATATACTTCTGTTGGAACTGATGGACAAATCTCCCTGGTCACAATATCTAATCATCGAGTGATGACAATGAACTTAAGGCTGAAATCTGTTCTGGTTGGCCTGTTCTTTTCCTCTATAGCCCTAGAGGTTTCAAGGCAGGCAGACACAAGGGATATCGTGTTCCATAAACTGTAATCTACAGCTATAAACTAGGCAGATAATTGCACCAAGCTTTAGACATAACAGAAATGTTTTAGGATGTTTATGCACAGACAGATGTGATTAATACAAGTGGATCATTATTTATCATAACAATGGGAATAGCTAAATTGTACATAGCTCTTTTTTTTAAATTCTGATTCTAGAAGAACTGCTTGTGAATTCTTTGGATGAGAGACTTATGAAACAGAGAAGAATGGTTTTGACAGCCCCACCAGAACATTGATGAGACCCTTATAGGAAAGAAAAGCACTTCTCCTTTGGACATACAAGCATAATATAATAAAGCAAAATTTACATTAAAATATCTAAAAATATCAGTGGAAGAATATTTAGATAGCTCTGCATTTAAGACTTTGTATTCAGTATACATTTTCATGCAAAAAAAGGCCAGATGCTACTTAGCTTTTTTCATTCTGTGGTTAATAATGATGCCTGTATATTAGTTACTGGGCAACCCATGAGGCAGGAGAACTTGCCTTAGAATTAATGCATGTGGCTCTATCAGTAGTTTGAGAGTGAATTCTAATTCACTTGGGAGGCACTGGGGGGAGGGTGGGGAAGGAAGGAAGGAAGGAAGCAACAGTTTTCCCTCACAGCAACCAAGTCTCTAATCACAGCTTGTAAACTTACAGCATCCATGCTTATCTGAGTTATCACTGCAGTCCAAGTTGTGATCACATTTCTTGTTTTTTCCAATGCACTGTCCACTAGTGCAGCGGAATTGATCAGTTAAACAGAGCACTGGGAGGGAAAGAAAAAGTCCAGAAATATTAACTATCAGTCATTTTGACTCTCAAACAGAATCAAGCAGGCAAGTCACTAAGACACACAACCCGAAGTCTCACAAAAAAATTACCCGATGCCAGTTTTATTCTCGGTAGTATTTCAAGGCACAATATTTATCCCCAGTGACAAACTTGCATAAAATGCAGTTCCTGGTTGTAGAGAGGCTTAAAGTGATGACCTGAAGGCATTATTTCCTATTTAAAAGGTTATAGGTATAGCTTGACTATATAAAGTCAAAGGCACAAGGGTTCTAGTAATTACAGGAAGTTAGCCCACAATAGGTTTATTATAGAATTGGCAGGAAGCAGCCTCTAGTTACCATTGCTACTTATAACAATATTTGTGGTTCGACTGCAAAAATAATTGTTATTAAAAAAATCTATATCAAGCTATGAAACTAAAAAGCTTATTTTAAGAAAGATTAAAGTTCCTCTGGTTGTTTCCATCATGGTCTTCTTCCTTCTCACTCTTTCTTTCTTATCCTCTCCCTGGTCAGCAAAACTCACAAGGAATGTGGAACCCTCACAAGACAAAAATCATTTGTTTTTCCAGTCATGACTATTACTTTACAGCACTTTGAATTTTGCGGTTTTTTGGAGGTTGCAGGTGGAAGACATCCTCAAAAAGATCTCTCAAGCTGTCTCCATTCTTAGCTCTGTATTATACAGCTACAATACAATAAGTCATTATGATTAACTGTTAGACACAGCATCCATTATGTAGTAAAAAGGTATTCATTTACCTATTATCAGGATTCATTTAATCCAAGGTTGTGTGTTTTCAGTTGTTTGTTTGGGGGTTTTTTTACAGCTGGCAATAAATCAATATCTAGCTCTTATAGCAGTGATTCTCAGCTAGGGTACCACAGCACCCAGTGAGAGCTGGTGCTGCACAGTGCTGTGCAACACTAGCACCGCTGTGTGTGCAAACATCTGCACGATTCACAAGAGAAACCCAGAGATTTCAAACAGGAATCCCCAGTGTCAAAAACTTTCTGACCTACTGGGGTGTTTCTAAGTTCTCTGCAATAGAAGAACTGTTCTATTATTTTACCATAGACAAAAAAGGTGTGAAAGCTAAGAACTGGTATTTTCTGGGAAGTGTCTTAAATCTAATGAGGGATACCTTGAGTCTAAGGCCTCAAGGTATTTTACAAAGGAGGTCTATATCTCCCTTCTTGTTTTGCTGAAGAAAATGAAGGATGGAGACAGAGAAGTGAGTTGCCCAAGGTGTCAAATAGCAGAGCACGGCACCCTTTATACCTTCACAGTTCTTCTCATCTGAGTTGTCCTGACAATTTGCCTCTCCATTGCACCGGAGACTGCTCTCTACGCACTGCCCACTTTCACACTGGAACTGGGAGTCTGAGCATACAGGACAGTTCTTCTCATCACTATGGTCTTCGCATTCAGTGAATCCATCACAGCGCCAAGCCACTGGAATGCAGTCAATCTCACCCGTGAAACAGGTAAATTGCTGAGGGGAACATGTTGGGGGTTCTTTAAATAGAAAAAAAAATGAATGCAATAAGTTAAAAGTCCATGTCCATAAGCAGCACATCTTCATAGGGAGGGATCAGGGAATCAGGCTGACAAACACATCCTCTCAGTACTGGAAAAATAATCTGAGCTCCATATGCCAGAGTGCAGGCTCATGTGACTAAAGTACCATTTGACTTGAAATGACAGGAAAGGGACACACATGCACACAGAAATCACAGGACAATTCCCTTCCTCCCACTCTTCCCAACATCACCCTGTCCTTGTACTTCTTTAAGCCTTCAAAGGTTTTCACTTGAAGTCACACAAGAAGAGCTCTACTCTTCTTCTCCACCCCTTCCCACAATCCCACTGTGTACACAAAAGATGGCTCACTTTCTTTTTAATGTTCAATAATGTGCTGCAGATGGATGCGCTGTGACTCAATGTCTAGTTATGTGCCCTTTACAACTGTGTTCAGTCAGACTTGTTTTAAACAGACAAAAAATTGCTCTATCTACTCAACTGCTGTTTCAACACAGCTGTTAGCAGTTACTTAACATTTACTATGCTAACTGTTAATCTCATGTAGTAAGCATGCATTTCTTTTTTTTTCCAACTAAGAGGCCATTTTTTTTCTGGCCTAGTATTAAGTTTGCTCTCAAAAAGTATCTGGATTATGTTAGTTCTTATTCCAACGTGTGACCACACGTCGCCTGGATGGCTAGTGAACTGCACAATAAATGTACTCAGGAAGGTGACACAAAAACAGAGTTCTCAACCTCTACTTTTCCTCTCTGACCAAATGGGGACTAGTTACAAAGGCAGTATCACCAAGGAGGAAACCTCCTGTGGTTCTCTATGACACCTCAGCTTCAGGCTGGAGTGAAAGGAAAGGGGAAGCAGGAGGAATAAGCACAACCCAAAGCAAAAGATTATTGAATGAGAGAAGTTACAATTATTTGGGGAGGGGAGGGAAGTTGCAATAAAAATAAACATGGCCTTAAAATTCAGAGCAAAAATTTTACTTAGTCCCCTTATGCCTCTTGCTTTCAGTTTGTGTTGCATGAGTTGAAGACAGGCAAGAAAGCACAAATCTATCCTGCCTTAGGCAAGAAGTTGCCAGATTAGTCTCCTGGGTCATCAGTCTTCTCTCTGGGCCACAGCCTACAGACCAGGCACAACAAGGGCAAAGAGAGATTCAGTCAACTTGAGAGAGTAGGACACATAGCAATGGCTTGAAATTGCAGTAAAGTAGACTTAGACTGGACATCAAGAAAAAATTCTTCATTACAAGAGCAGTGAGATAGAGGAATAGACTGTCTAGTCTATTCCTCTCCTTCATTGGAGGTTTTCAAGAGTTTGGGTAATTGGTCAGGGATGATTTAGGAATAGCAATCCATGGAATGTGCTGTGAAGAGTAACAGCTGGAAGTCCCACTTCTCTCTATCCTCCACCTCCTCTCCCCTCACTCAAACATACATATTGGTCAGGGATCATGACAAGAGCTCTGCAGCCCAGAGCAGAGCAGGTGGAAACTGAAGAGGACCACATTCAACAGCAGAAGACTGAAGCAGAGCATAATAACCAGCCTAGTTATGAAAGATTAAAGGAGCTGAGATAAATTTACGGAGGGGATAAAATGACAGAAAAGGGAATTCTGGGTCTCCATTCAGGATGTATGATGCATAGAGTTGGGTCTGCAATCCCCAAATTGAAGAGTGGAGGATATTTGGTTTTCCCACTCTACTGGGCTTAACTCTTTGCTACATAGTGCTGGGAATTTTTTTTCCCCTTCCTGTTGCTATATCTATCAGGGTTTTTTTTTCACCTTCAGAAGCATTGGGTGTTGACTGCAGTCAAGGCTAAGAATCAGCCATGAATGATGTGCCCCTGGCAGCTGGGGGGCACAACTGTGCTGGCAGCAGCAGGAAGGTCCCACAGACACCACTGGCACTGTTGACAGGGTGGGGGGTGGACGGCGATCACCCACTGGCAGTGGCAGTGGCAGCCAGGGGTGATCATGGACCACCCACAGATGCCACTGGCAGTGCCAGCAGCAGGGTGGCAAGTGGCGAGCGCCAGTATTGGCGGTGCCTTTTTGCAGGAGGTGCATGTGCATCTGCGTATCCCCCCTACACATCGCACCTGGGATCAGCACACCAAGGTGTGCTGATGCTCTTGCTGGAACCAAAAAACCCAGAGGTTCCTGGATCACCACATCTGAAATCAAGCAGGAATTTCACCACGTGATCAAAGTGGCATGAACTGTGAGTGTTTTTGCCTTTCTCTGTTGCAGGGAGAGGAGGGCCATAGTCCACTTCCTTGGATCTCTCAAGCATCTTTTAACAACAACTTCCCATCCTTGAAAGTGGTAGGACACTGACAGTGCCCTCACTGCCCTGCTTTATGTGTGGCAAATTAGGGTGTTTTTGAGGTTTCTGGCATTTATTCCTGGTAACTAAAAAGTTTTTAAGAATAGGTTATACAAATATTTTTCTAGGATAGTTTAGATAGGGATGATCTTGCCATAAGCAGTGGATTGGACTAGATGACCTCTTAAGGTCCATTCCAGCCCTGCTTTTCTAGGATTCTACGATTAGTCCCTGAATTTGGGAATGGCTCAGGCCAAGGCATATCCAGAACTACTGTGTCTACTATTCATATTTACCAAAGCATTCTGAGATCCCAAATTCAACCCACTTGGGGTGGAGATCTTGCTATAAAATATGAATTATGCTTTTCAAGTCCTACTGTGCACCTCCCCAAAGATACACTGACATGCTTCTTACATGGGTATCAAAGAAGCAGTATTCTATTGGATCTCTGCTGGCTCTCAAATAGCTGCTGAAGTGAAAAGAACTCTGTGTTTAGCATCAATGACCCTGACAAGAACACACAAACATGCATTCTGGAGTACATGCTAAAGAACTTGAGAAGATGGCACAGATTAAACAAAAACAGTCCTGTTCAATTCAGGTTTTTCATGTGCCAAACAAAAAATGTCAAACCAACAAAGGAAAAAAGCAAATCCCACCCCAGGTGTTTCAGATGGTATTACAGAACAGAATAAAATAATCATAATAACCCCTCTGTCCCTCCCCCCGAAATAAGAATCCTTTTAATATGTAAAGACAAATGGAAATCTGTTATTTAAGAAATTACTGGTATCCTCACCTCAAAGATAATGAACACCACCCACAGGGCCAACAGTGGGGTGATACAAAAAGCCCACAACGGTGTTGTATCAAAAAGTAAAGGAGCAGTAGTACAAGACAATTGGTTCTCTCACAGTGCTCGCCTACCTCTATAAAGGACCCCCTACATGGAAACCTGAAGCTAACATGCAGTTGATCCTAACTCGGGCTCAGTGACAACTGGAGGGACTCACCTCCACAGGACAGTTCATCCTGCAGTAGGACAAGATGTACTGGGCAAGAACAACGAGTGGTACCATCTCCCTTCACGATGCAGATGTGCGAACACCCACCATTATCTTGAGAACAAGGATGCTGTCCTGGAATTTTAAAAACAACATTTGTATGCAATTAACCACTTCCACGAATCTGATTGTTATTTTTAAAACAAGAGAAGAAATTAATGAGGGGAAAACTGTTCAGGTTCACTTTTTATGAGGCTGATCCCCTAACAGGCTCAAAATAAGTGATTCCCAACACCTCTATAGAGCCTCAGTGATTTCAATGGGGTTCTGCTGGGACACATGTGAAGTGGCTCATAAGCATAGAGCACATGAGTCTGTCTCCCTTCCCAAATGGGAAATGCCTTCAATAGAAGCAGCTCTAAAGACAGCTTAATTAGAAATGTTTTTGAAGGAAAAAGTTATCTGAAGCATCATGTACATTCAGGCAATGTCACATTTTTAAACAGTAAACAAAGCCTTATGTTTTTGTTTGTTGAAATAGGCAGGACTGGATCTGGAGGAACACAAGTTACCTAGGATGTCATGAAGCCATTCTCCCTCTATCTAAAGCTATATTTAAAAAAACAACTTTTCTGATTCACAAAGTTTAAGGTCTACAGACTGTCTCCAAAACTCAAATAAAAAGGCTCTAGATAAATGTCTTTTCATTTTAATGTTTAATAAGGATGACCTACTTCTTGAAATCCTTGACAGATTTATTGTGATCAACAACAAACAAAGCTAGTGGTAGGCTGTGCTGAGGCTTTAATTAAAATATCCCCAGGCAGATTCTGTAAAATTTCTCCAGCTCAAGATATACCACATAGCCTATATTAACTGGTGACTGTTTCCCCTAAGTTGACTGCGGTGCCTTTTGAGGGCTCAGTCAATTCCCTGCTAATTTTAAGTCTGGATAAGGAAGTTTCTGCCCTATTAACTTTCAATGACAGGTGCTGAACTAAAGTCTTCTAAACAGATAAAGTACGCAGTTGTGGACTACACCACTCTGCCACACAAAACTTGATCTGGGACACCACTTCAGGGAGCAACAAGATATGCCAGTCTGTCTCTAGATCACTCCTTCATGCTTTGTAGAAGTACCCATCAGGTTGCCACAGGATTTTGTGATGGGACCCTGCCCACTGCCAAACGTACCAAGAAAACTCAACTAATTCCACACAGGACACCGAAGAGACATCCAATGATGTTAAGTTTTAGCCACTAGTGACCCAAGCTGGATTTCAATCAATGTTGTATGGAAGAAAAAGTCTTGTGTGCCTTTTGCTACTCCCTGGCCACATCCCCACAAGTTATGATTGGTTCTTGATGATGGGACTGGTACATACTGTATTCCTGGATATTGAGTTCCTTAACAGCGTGAATGTCGCTGAGTTGAGCAATGCGAGCTTGCACCTTTGTGCGTCCTCCTTGACCAGTCATATCCATTTTTTCAATCATCTGCTGTTGCCTATCAATCCAGTAGAGCCAGTTTTCAAATACTGTCAGTCCGACAGGCTGCAGAATGTTGGAGTCTTCTAAAACAATTCGGTTTGCACCTTTGGAAAGGAAGTGGTAGTTTAAACAATAGGAAAAGACTGGGACAACACCAGAAACATATATTTTACAAAGATACAATAAATATGCTATACACATGCACAGCTTAGTATCCTTCATAGCATGGTGGATTTAAATTACACCCTTTTTTTTTTCATTTTCAGTGGGCACACAAATGCATTATTGCCTTCTATAAAGAGCTGGAACTAAGAGAAGAAAAACATACACAGTGGAAGTTTTGGGTTTTAGCCTTCATGACATCAGGAGTTTCAGTAATATGGAGGGGAAATGTGTATTTTTTACTCTCCCCAAGCCACATGTGAATGATCAGAAACCATTTTAAGTTTTGTGCAGGTGTCTGAATTTTTTAGTTTGGTCCTCAGGTGTTAACTAATGGAGATGAGATAAAATCCTAAAGAAGAGGTAGTTTAGTTTTCACAAGAGTTATGAGGTTTACATAAACTCTTGACTTTCCCATAACCTTTATTTCAACTTGCTAAAACAAACTGCTTTGCCTTCATTAAGAGATTAACTGGTGTTAGCTGGCTTGAATTAGAACACGGCTTTTTCCCTTGTGAAAATTTATCCTCAGTCAGCAAACAACCCCGAGTACTGATGGAGAAGTACATTGGCTGAATGACTGTACTAAATTGGGTATGTGACTTTTAAATGGTTGTTGTTAAATCTCAGGGTTAGTACTCCAAGCAGTGCAGTTCACTCCAGTCCCTAGAACTACTGGTGAAGACTATCTGCAGATTTAGGCCCCTGGCAAATGTTAATGTAATCACATGACTGTCTGAGGAATTTTAGGCCCAACCCTTAAACTATGTGACTTGCCATACCACACATGTATGGTAGGACATGCAAGGTTTGGGATAAGGCCTAAAATTCCTTAGATCCCAACTTCACAACTGCTGGTGGGAAGAGAGGTTAGGGCTGCTCCCTGCCCAATCCTGATGATCAGCTTATCACTTCTGGGCAGCTCCCAGGTTTGGGACACAAGAGGACTCATGCTGGAAACATGCTAGGCCATGGGAACATCTTTGTGGCTGTTTTGCCATTTTACGGTGTGATAAATTCATTGCATGTGGGGCATGTTACAATTTACTGTGTGATTAACATGTGAGATAAATGGAATGCCTGCCAGGGGCCTTAGGAAGAAAAATTATACAGCATTTAAGTTTAAAAAACAGATGCATTTGTCACAATCCAAACAGCTAGAAACTTAACACTTGAAAAACCCAAAAACTGAGGTTATACTATATAACTCCGCAAATTTGGTGGATGCTGATTCAACAAATTTATCAGGTCCTACGCTTAAAACCTCGCTTCCTGCCCCCACCTCCACCCCCCGTATATACATGCACTTATAAAAAAAAATTGCTTTTCTTTTGACAGACTGAAACATTACATGATTTTAAATTACAGGTAAACCAGAGCTGTACATATATGATAGCAGGTAATAGCCTGTAAATGTATTCAACCACATTATGTTAAAAAAAAAACATTGACCTTTTAACTGGTATAGTGAATAACCACAGACAAAAGGATGAAACATTTCTGCCCAAAAACACATGTGGAAGATATTGATTTTAAGTTATCTACTTTCAAGTATTAATGCCTGGATGTGAATTAATGAAGCAATCTGAATTTCTTATCTCAATGTTTAGTTATACCACTAACAATATTTTCCACTGTACATCTGTCATCAGATGATCTCAAATGCTTTAAAATATAAATTAAACTAAGAATTACTATCCCCGTTTTAGAGAGAACAAACTGAAGTATACAGGGGTTAAGTAACCAGCTCAATTTCATAGTAATCAGGTGGTAAAGTCTAAAACAAACCCTAGAATTCCTGACACTTACTCTGTAAGTGATAAACAGTTTTCTGATTCATTTTTCTAGAATGAAGAACCTGGCTGCTGGAATGAACTGTATGCACCTCAATGCAGAAATAAATGAATTTGCAATGTGGATGGCTAATGCCAGGCATGTGGTTAGAACAAGTCATCATCATAGAGATCTATTCTGGCTTTAAAAACTACAAATATGAATCACTGTATACATGCAAGATGATAAGAGAAGGGGGAACAGGAGCCATGCACAGGCCCTTGGGAAAAGGGAAACAGTATTGATTGTTGCCAGTCTTCAGAAGAATAAGAGCTTTATCTTTCTGTGTGGAGTTCTCTTACAGTGGAATGTAGGTGAGGGCAATGCAAGTGATATTTAGCATTGTGGTACAGAAACTTGAAAGCTTAAACATGCCCTGGTTTTTACCCATAGTTGTGACTAAATTATTACTACTAACCTAACTAGGACACTGAAATTT
This sequence comes from Alligator sinensis, assembly GCF_000455745.1. NCBI lineage: Eukaryota > Metazoa > Chordata > Crocodylia > Alligatoridae > Alligator > Alligator sinensis. The sequence continues at coordinate 470,498 of NW_005842529.1, forward strand.
ACTTTTCCATAAACTTGACCCTAAACCCTGAAGTGGAATACAAGACACACACACGACACCTGCTAGTCCTACCAGGAAGCACATAAATGAAAATCCTATAGCTCAAAGCATTTACTTAAACATAAACCATGACTAACTTTCTTCTTTCCTGATAAAAACCTTCCAAAAACTGTAACTTGGGGAGAGAGGGGGAAGAGGGGACCTGGCACTTACACACAGGACTGACTTTCAGAGAAGCTGTACAGCTGCAACTCTCAATAAATTAACAAGGAGCTATAGACAATTACATACAAAAATCAGGCTCAAAGTATTTTTTGGTCAATATTTAGTTTATTTGGAAAACAACTAGATATACGTGCTTCAGGGGTGTACTTGGTAGTTGTGCTGGTCTGGGACAAAAAGACATAAAAAAAACTAGAACTCTTGGTTGCAAAATGATACCTTTTTATTAGACCAACTGGAAAATGGCAAGAAAACTGTCCCTTTCTGCAAGCTTTCAAAGTCCCTTCGTCAGGCTCTGGGAAAAGTGTAGATGCTACAAGATGGTAAAAAGTCCCCATAGGTAGAAAATAAACTTCAATGAAGTTTGCCCTTTATCATGTGAGAACTCTGGGAAGTCTAGTCCTATCAAAGGAAGTTTTCAATTGGTTCTCTCACTAGGAGAAAAGAACTGGGCTCCAAGTGCCTTTTTAAAGGGCAAGAGAAAGAATACTCTCTCACATGTGAGGCATACTGTCTCTCTCCCTAATAGTAACAACAGTTGTGGACCCCATAGAAGTTACTCTGTCAAAAAATGCCTATTAGCCAGCCTTTTAAAGCCAGCTCTGTGTCATCAGTTAGAAATGAGGTTAGTAATTGCTGTGATTTATCTTACAGGGCAAATGCCAAAAAGTGAATGTTTGAAAAGGTTCTCCTCAAAGTTCATGGAGGGAATTGCAAGGTGTTATTAAGCAACATACAGGATCTGACAGCTGGTTTTTTTGAAGGTAGGATTGTTTAAAAACAGGAAAAGTTGTTATATAAAATGTCAGACGGGCCTTGAATGCTGGTGTCCCAAAAGCTAAGAGATAATAGACTGAGAAACAGGAAACGCATAACTTTAAGCTATCCATAATTTAAGTTAGGGCTGTCCAATAGGCAGTCGGTCAGTGGGACTCATCCAGCCCACAACGGGTGAACCTACAGCCTTCTGGGCCCCCAGGCTGGGTGTCATCCCATGACTTCTCTCCTCCTGTTACAGTCTCTGGGCTCCTCCTTCAACTTTTACTGGTCTGCCCTGCCCCTGGTGGGAGGGGATGTGGCTCAAGGGACTGAAAGAGCCCATGGCTGGGGAGCTTGGGGGAACCTGGGGACTCCACACTGTGCAGTGGCATGGAGGCAGTGCAGAAAGTGTTGTCCACCCTGGGGGTCTGTGCAGCATGCAATTAGGGGTCATGCAACCCCCAGCCACTCAGAAGCTGGAGAGCTCTGAGTAAGTCATGCAGGGAGATGTTGAACCTATACTGGGCAAAATCATCCAAGCATTCACCAAGCTACAACTTTCAGAAAAGAACTTACACTGCTTTAAGACATTTAAGTGCAAACCAATGGTTAAAGCATCCGATTAGGAGACCAGAGTTCTGTCCCTAATCTTTCATTGACTTGCTGTGCATCACTGGTCATATATGGTCTACCTTGCTGTGTGCCTTGGTTCCAACCATCTGGGACTATGGATTAGAACCACTTGTCCTGGCATACAGGCATGTTGTGAAGCTTAACTAATAAAAGACTAATAAAAGCAAGGGACCACTGATGAGCTCCAGCTGAGTGGAGAAGTCGCACCCTTTGAAGTAAAAGCCGCAACAAGCAGCTGAATGGATTGCCCTTCATTCAGCAACCCACTGTGAACTAAGTTGGTTGTGAACCATGTGGAAATGAATGATCCAGGTTTTACTGTATAAGGAGATACACATTCCAGTTGCCATGTTATATAGAAATGGTCAGTACATACTGATTTAACGCTACCACCAATAATTTTTTCCCCTAGCCACATACTTGATGTTTCACTTGACAGAGACTAAAGTACCAAAAGTGACAAAGCAGCAGGGATTTAGCTGCAAACAGGAGTTTGGAGGAAAATTAGGCAAAGGTCTTGAAACTGAAAATAGACAGCAAGTAACGTTTAGCAATTAGTAATGTAAATCACAGATTGAAGAATGAGAGAGAATGTGTATGCTGTCTGAGTCAGTCACATTCCCTGGCTGTGAACTTGAGGAATGAGTACAGTCCTGGTACTGATTGTTTACAGTAGAAAGGCAGAGGAGGAACCCTTTTTCTCTGCATTTCCCCACCTACTCCAAATGAGTCACCGAGTCTACTCTACCTGAAAGGTCACTGCTTTCAATTCTCCGGAGGTCTGAATCTGCCCAGAACAACTTTCCCAGCTGGCTGTCAATTGCTAAGGCTACAGGTTTACTCAAGCCACTGAAAAAGAGGACTTCCCGTTCAGTTCCATCCAATGCTGCTCTCTCAATTTTGGGAGACCTTTCCTGTAGGTTGGTGAAATACATGTACCTACAATAAAACGGGTTAGACAAAAAGGGTTATTACACTCATTTCTGCACAATTCACACAAAGAAACACAGATGCTGTTTAAGACAACAACTGATTTACCAAAGAAAATAACCTCATTTTTGACTTAGGGCTAAACAATGCTTCCCCTTTTGCAAGTCCCTAACAGTTAAGGAGAAGGGTGAACAGGACACCAGCATGTTCTATCTCCCAAGAGGGCTTTAGCACTGCTTATGGAGCAGCCTATCTCTAAAGAAAGTGTTTCTGGGGAGGATGTGGGAGAGCCATCTCACCTGTCCTTCCTTTCACTGGGATGCTTGTGTGTTGGTAGATGGCTAGCTATGTCTTTTAAGACACACCTAGAGTTGCTCAGCACTGTGCTCCTCTCCTTCCCTTCTCTTAATGCCAACTGGTCAAATGGGTACCTCCCCTCACTCTGAGTTGGGCTCAGCTCCAGAGTGAGCATAACTGGACCTTGCTAATTTCCTTGCAGTGCTGATCTTTATGTCAAAACTTCCGTTGACTTCAATAAGCCAGAATTTTACCCTAAGAACTGTTGAAGTTTTCAACCTTTAGCACTTATGCACCAGTACCAAGGAAACCCATATTTTGCTGAAGAGTCTTAATCACAGGGTTTCCAGACTGATGTTCCAGCCAAGCCCTCCACTGAATTATACATACCCTTTCTCTGGATTCACCACAATGGCCCTGGGCCTGTCTTGATCTCCTTTCAGCACCACACCCATCGATCTCCCATCCAGGCGTGTCACATTGATTACATTAGTGGCTTCACACGTCCAGTAGATGTAACGGCTGTAGATGTCAATGCTCAGGTCATAGGGCTGCATGTCCAGGTTCTGATTGGGAACTGGACTGGCCACCACTGTAAGACTCTGCAGGGAAAGGAATGCAGGAAAGTCACAGGAAGAACATTAAAACCAATCTGACCCAGGCAGTACAGTTCACTACATCTGCCAAATGCGACATTGTTTGCTGCTAGAAAGGATCCTCCAAAATGCAACCCGGAACTTGGAGACCCAGGTTCAGTTATTTCTCCTAGTCTCTCCCAAGGTAACAGCTGAATCAGTAGTGGATACATGTCACTTACCCATAAGGATTTATGGGGATGGAGTTAAGGCTGAAAAGCATTTAAATAGAATTTTACTGACAACCTTCATGCAGGAAAAACCTGCACTTATTTATACAAAAAAAGTAACAGAACAGTGGCTAAAAAGTCTGGGGATGAACAATGATATAAGTCAATGCACCTCCCCCCAAATCTTCCTTTTCTCCTCCCATCCAACTTCATTCACATGCTGAGGCTCTTCACATATGCTTCCTCATGAATCTTAATTCCCAAACTCCAGTTCCCTAGAGCTTCTCACCACTAGCTTCTCAGCCCAGCAGCAGTTACAGCAAACCTGGGAGTCAGCAGGCTATCTATCTATTTATATTATACAAAGCATAATTGCTACTTGGCATAAACAGCCTTTCCGCCTCTTAAAATTCCTCCCCACAGATACCTGGCTGCCATCTTCTTGTGCTTTCCGGATGATGTTTTGACGAGAGTCAATCCAGTAAAGCTGCTTATCCAGGGGATCATAATCAATGGCCCGAACATTTCTGAGGCTGTGGATGGGGAGTATGATGTCTGGACTTTGTTGCTCATCTATCACCATGCGATTAATTGCATTCTTCTGACTGAACAGCAAGAAGGTTGTAGGAGCTTTTAAAAAAGGGACAAATACAAACACAAAGAGCTGAAACACTGGTTACCTAGCTTGCTTAATAGCAGTGGCTACTACGCGAAAAATACCATAAAACATATACAACTTGGTTGTAGGAAGGACTTAAAAAGCATCTTTATTCAACAAATAGAAGACTGTGGATGTGAAGGGCAAAGTTAAGCTGTTTATCCTTCTCTTTGCAACTGAAAAACTGTCAAAATTGCCACAAAACAAAATGGTCAGTTATGTTTTTTCAGGGCCAGGGAAAGTAATATTTCACTGACTTTAAAGTTTGATTTTAAGCTAGTACATTTCCAATGGCAGGTAAAACTTTGCAAAATTAACTATTTGTGCTTTGCTACTAGATCACGGTAAAGTAAAGACTTTCATTAGGCTGGTACAGATGTGCTGCTACAACCCTCTCACTCTCTCAGGAAAAAAACTAAGGAGCCCAACAGAAAAATGTCTATTTTGGATAGGTGCAGTCAGGAGAATTTAATGTCACATTCTGCTCAGCTTCTCATTGCTCAGTTTTTAGGTGTTCAACACTGCTCTCCCCTACCAGACTAGGAAGAAAGCAAACATGTCCAGAAGACTAGGAGACAAGTGAAAACCTCATCCAAAAACAAGTGAATGAAAAATTACTTACTGAACCACTAAAAGCACTGCAGAAGTTTAGTTACAAGTGCTGAGTGCCCTCACTGACCAATATGGCAACCTCAGGCCGAGAAAGAAAACCACCCTGTATATCAAGTTCTCTCTTAAATAATATTAATCAGCAGAAAAAAATAAATTGTCTGCTACTCGAGCTTCATTCACCAACTGCAACTTCACAGTTATGCCTTCAGACAAGTGCTCGTGGACATACGTGTAGGTAATTTGATCAGAGATTTGACTTATAAATTTAAGAGCATCATTTTTTCATAGTTGTAGCACCAGTCAACAGTCAGCCTGGAAACAAAACTGTGCACCAGAGTACAAGCTCCAGCATCCAGAAATGTTTGTTCTGAGTTCTAGACTCAGAACATTTTGTTTCCAATGGTTTGAGTGTTCAAACAGTGGGGCAATGCTGCAGCTCAACCAAACTATGAAACAGGTAAGGTGAAACCTGGGGAAGCAGAGGTAGCAATGGGCACCAATGATCAGCAGCTTTATTTTCTCTCTCTTTTTCCTGCCCTTTCTCTTTCCCCATGCCTTCCTAGACTGCCTCCAGCTGCACCTACTCTTTGCTGCCCTCAGAACCCTTTCTGGTGTGATGGACTTGGACTTTTTTGGGACTGTGTACATCTTCTCTATCCCATAGTAAGCAGCCAAGGGGAATATGATCTGCCTGGCCAATTTCCTGCTGGGTCAGGCAAAGATGGCAACTCTGAAAAGCTACAGAAACCAGCTCACAGGGACCAGCTCCAATGATAAACTCCAGCTCTTCCACTTCTGGGTCTGGGCGTGTGTCACATTTGAACGTGGACATTTCACCTTGCAACAAAACGTGAACCAGTTTGTGTTGCACTGGGCCAATGAGGAGGCCCTCTGCAAGGTGGAGGATGGACAGCAGGTCCTACATGTGTAACCCCATGAGGAGCGTGGGGGAGGGCATTGCAATCTGGGGTGACATGGTAGTTTTTTCTGCTGCTAATAAATGTTTCATGCTCGACCCCTGGGAAGGCCGCATACCTTTGCACTTTTCACCATTTGTTTTTAATATTTGTATAATTTTTTTAAAGTTAAAAAAGTCACTCGCACAGACGTGTGTGCACACATGTGTGTACAGAAACTAACACCACAGAGTATAAACAGCAAAACAACATGCTTGGAAAAACTCAGCTCCCTGATTTACGGGATTAAAAAAAATAATTTAAGGAAGACTTGCAAGGGAGAACAAATTAGGCCAGAACAAAATAACCACTCAAAGTATGCAAGTGACCTTTCGTATGGACTCAAAACCCTTTACACCTCCTCTCCAAAAATCATCTCTCAGTTTTAGGGTCTCATTGACTAAGAGCTTCACATGGAGGCTCATTAGACCTGGTAAGTGAAGCAAATTTCCATATTGGAGTCACTAAGGCTCTGAAGCACAACACAGGTTTTTGGGAGAACATTTCCCAGTCTCCAGCATAAAATATATTATCAGTGGGGAGAGATTAACTGAGTTTTTGGAAGGAACTATGGGTGAAACACAGCTGGGTCCCAGTTGGAGGACTGTACTACATTGAACTTGAAGAACAATGCTGGCTCAGAAAAGTAAAGATACCAGAGCTAGTCACAGCAGTGTCTCTTTCCCATAATTAAGGGAATGTGTGCACACATGTGCAATATGGTTCACAAAGGGGAGGATTTGGCCTCCTGACCGGGCTTGTGTTATAATAATGATCAGAAATACAAAAGCAAATACAATAGGCAAGGAGACTAAAAATGATCCAAGCTCTGTTTACAGTGGCCAAGAGAAAAATTAAATCATGAAGAAAACCTAAGTCTCCAATTACCTACAAATGAGAAGTTGGAAAGCTACCAGGGTTGAACATAGCAAGAAAAAGCGTTTAACGCTTTATAGAAGACTTTGAACCCATGCTATGTAGAGGCAGTTCTACTTCTTCCTGATGTATTTCCTGCAATTTTTCTCATTGCTTTGTTACGAAGAGCATTTCCACAAAAACAGGATCTTTATAGGATTCTATTATTATTTCCTATAAGAAGTCAAAGCCCTCTGCTTAGGATCACAATAATTCACCACAGTGATGACAAAAATTATGCTTTCGACTTTCTGGAAAAGAGGAAGATGATTAAGGAGCAAAGATCTTTAGCTGTCATGCAACTGTCCCTTGTAGCAAACAACAGAAGAGAAGTGCAGAACATGTTGGGAGCATAAAGCAGAAGACTTCCAAGAGGATGCTTTCCAAAACCTTCTATGAGGTGACAGAACAAGAATCCCTAGATTTGACTTAAGAGTGGCAGGCTGGATCTCCTGAGTCATGTAAAATACAGGTGAGATATAATCTGTCTCTGTGTACTATGACTCTCTTAACCCACTGACTAATCTGAATGATACCGATGGAAATCAGACATTCAGCTTAGCTGCCAAAGTTACAAGAGCAGCACCAGCAGCCAATTATTGAGACATGGGTGAATTATTTGGGTTGTCTGCAGTTAGTTTCTAGCCAAGGGCCTTGTGGTTCTGCTCTGCACAACAATAGAGAAAACTGGGGTTTAGTTGCTCTGTGATCAAGATTTGGAGACAGCACACTGAAGCCTCTCTTCTCTCTCAGAAGCAATACCTTTGTCTACAGTGGGGCGGGCTTTGAGGGGACCCAGCATCTCAGCAGCCAAAAAATCTAAGTCACCACCACATTATCTGCCAAGCTACCTAAAGCTCATCCAATGTCCAAAATTTGAGCCAAAATATCACCTATCTTCTAAAGCAAGGGTGCTCAACCTCAACCTTAAATGCATCCCAGGGAGCCTTGGAATCCAGCTCACAGGTCTCCCTATGGGTCGGGAAATTTGGCAGCGGAGGAGCAGTGACAATACTACTGCCCCTCTCGCTGCCAAAATGTGAAGCTCCTAGGGGCAGGTCAGAACCAGGCCATGACCCCAACCCTGCACCCCACACATCCCAGATCAAGGCAAGGCCATGTAGTCTTCCCACTGTACGCCTGGACTGGAGCCAGGCCATGCTCCTTCCCCCTGTGCAGCTGGCTCAGGGCTGGCCCCAACTCCCTTCTCTGTCCTGCCATGGGACTGGGCCATGCCCCCACCCACAACTGGCCAGGTTGGGGCTGGGCCACACCCCCTTCCTCCTGTGGGGCCAGGCCATGTCCCTTCACCCTGCACAGCTGGTTTGGGGCAGAGCCATACCCCCTGCCTCATGGGGCTGGAACGGGACCAGGTCATGTCCCCCCTGCAGGACCAGGTTGGGGCCAAGCCAAGCCCCCTTCCCCCCATGTGCCTGGATCAAGGCTGGGCTGCTCCCCTCTGTGTGGCCAGGTGGGGCCTGCCTTGGGTGCCAGATTGGGTCCACCAACTGAATTTGGCCTGTGGAGGGATTGGGCACTGCCCACCTGGCCCATAAGCCAAAAATGTTGAGCACCATTGTTCAAGAATTCCCTGTTACTGAAGGGAATGATCCTGCAGGAACTTTTATAGACTAGTACAAAAGTGTTTCCAGCATCCCTTCCCACATAATCTTGCTCTAGCTTACAGACCTAGTGAAAAGCGGCACTAAAGTTAACACTTTAGAGGCTGGTTCTCTGTTGAGCTGCTGGCTTAATGGAAGATTTTTTTTAAATAACCTAACCTGTATCTGATCACTTTATAAAATATTAGCATATGAGAAAATAAACAACAGCTGAACTTTTATTACCACTGTCATCTGTTCCCACATCCTACTTTACAGATGCTGAAAAGGTTTCTAAAGAACTGTTAGTCTCAAAAATAGAGAAGAGCCATGACCTGACATACTCAGCTTCTGTCATCAAAACAAACTTTGCTGTCATTAAAAGAAAGAGCTTCTCCTCTTCTGCGTGTCCCCCCCCCACCAGCCCCTTAAGTAAACTATTTTTATCCATTCGTTGCTATTCCCAATAAATGATGGTAATGGATTTTATATTTTAACCATGCTTCCCTCACATATTCCCATCATAACAAGAAATGCAGCTTCCTCCCAAGGCTTCTAGCTATTAATTTGTGCTGAGGACTTACCACTGCAGGTCCTGTTGTCAAAATTCAAGGAGTAGTGAGCTGGGCAGCCGCAGACAAAACCACCAATGGGTACTGCTAAACAGAGATGAGAGCAATGCCCATTGCTAGATGCACATTCGTTCCAACCTGCCTGTCGGGAAGAATGGAAGACCAAGATATCCATAACGTAATCCAAGTGTCCTTGAATGATAGTTCGGTTCTGGCCGCTGGTTTTGTTGGCTCGCTCAATGCTGCGCCGGCTCCAGTCTGTCCAATAGATGTAATCCTGGTATTGAGTCAAGCCAAACGGGTGAGGCAAGTCATCAGCAATAACCTCACGGTCAAGACCTGTTTTCAAAAAACAAGGGAGAAAGGAAGAATTATTGGGGAGCAAATGAATAATTCATAAGAATGCATTAGATAATTATTTCAGAGTAATGTTGTAGCAGCTGTGACAGGCCAGAGAATATTTCAGAAGCAAGATCTGCTCGGTGATACACCTTGTATTGGACCAACTACATAGTTGGGAAAATGTTGGGCAAGCTTTTGAACACAAAGTGTCTTTCCTCAGATCCTGTCCTGAGGAAGGACGTTTATGCTCAAAAGTTTTTCTGACATCTTTACCATCTATTTATTTCAGGCCCCCTCTATACATGCAGGTTAAAGCGTGATGGGATGTAATATACAATCCATACAATTGTGCCTACTGCCATGCCATGTGCACCCCTGCAGCTGGGTCACCGCGGGTGGGTGGGGGGAAGAAAGGAACGATACGGGGCGGCTTGGCTTCCAGATCTGGGGGTGCACAGGATTCCCATGCAACTGGGAGTCTTGTCAGCTAATGGGACTCCCAGCCACAAAGGCACGTTGTCCTGCTGCTGGGAGTCAGGTTCAGCTGGCAGTTCTCAGGCTCTGGGGTACCCATGGGCCCCACCATATGGGAGCTCCGATCAGCTGACTGGGTTCCCAGGCACAGGGGCCCATGGTCATATGTTCTATTAATTGTGTGATAGAAAGCACCTATGAAGTTATTACAAATATTTAGTGGAATAACTTTGTAGCTTATTCCTCTTTTATCACTCCATTAAGTGAATGAGCGTGTGGCTGGGTGACTACTTAAGACATGATTAACTAGTTAATCACACCTTAGGTGTAATGTAGCTGGGGCCTCACAGACATTTAAAACAAAAGGCTGTGACAATTTAGATTGGTCAAATTCCATAAGGGTGATGAGCACCTGGTGTCTACCCATCTTCAGACATCTCCATCATACTTACTTCATACCCTTATCTTTGATATAAACTGTGTTGACATACTGTAGGTATAAACCCTATATTTTGGGAGTCTATTAAATTACACTACTATCTGGATATTATCCACTGTAGCAAAACTAGACACTCCAAAAATTTACCAGTTGAGAGCTTTGTCTTACCTATCACTAATACATGCTGTTTCTGTAATTTCAGCTTTATAAGCAACTACATTATAAGAAAATTGAGGCCTCACTGGATTCACTATTTCACAAAGCCTACTACAGAACAAGAAAAAAAAGTAAAGTTGGGCAAAGTTAAAAAAAACTGAACCTGATTTTAAGACCATATATACACCCCAGGAAATCATGCACAGAAAAAAAATCAAAATTATGCACAATTAATTACTTTTATTTTTTAAAACAAATTAAACACAATATAACACTATTTAAACCTGCATTTGAATATATGCAGGTACTTTGTATGGTTAGGTGTGGGGGAGTGTCAGTGGGGGGGGATTTGTGGACAGGTGTGGGGTGGATGTGGGTATGTATTTGGGGTTTATGGATGGGTATGGGATTTGTGGGGGGAAGTTGCGGGTGGGTGTAGGGGGTACAGGATGCGTGGGGGAATTTGTGAAGGTATGGGGGGTGTGTATGGGGCTTGTAGACGGGTGTGGGGGGGGATGTACCTATGGGAGTATGGGGAGGGGTTGTGAAGGGGTGTGAGGGTGTGTGTGGGGGGGGGTTGTAGGTGGGTGTGAGCCCCCCCCACCACACATGCACCCACCCAGTGCACACCCCCACCACTGGATCATCATCAGCAGGCCCTCAGGGTGCTCATGGCCACTGCAGGCAGAACCTCCTACAGCACATACCTCTGGCTGAATCCCGGGGCCTCCACATGCCTTCAGACCAGACCGGACTCATCCATGACAGCATCTGGAGCTCCCGGCATTGCAGGTGGAAACCATGTGCCATTTGCCCAGGAGGGCTCTGTGCCTTCATGTGCAGCTTCCCACTGGAGTTCTAGAAGGCCCGTGTGGAGGCACAATGCTGGCTGGCCCAGCCTGATGGAAGATCAGCTGGGAGCCGCGTGCCATGGGGCTGGGCAGGCTCCGTGCCTCCATGTGCAGCTTCTGGCACTCCAGCAGCAAGAAGTATGTAGAAGCAGAGTTGCGTGCCATTGGACCGGGCACGCTCCATACCTCCACATGTGGCTTTCCTATGTGGAGGTATGCAGCCAGCTGGCCTGGCCTAATGGTGCATGGCCCACACCCACCTACAAATACCTCCATGCCCACCCACAAACCCCACACCCTCCCTGCCTCTTCCTGCAGGCAGGAGCTCCCTTCCCCACTTACCCAGATGTCCAGTTATGCAAAATTATGCAATTATGCATGGTCATGCTTTTTATGTGAAAATTGCAGGGGCGCATAACTGCATAATTCCCCAGGGTGTACATATAGCCCTTAGAGGTACTGTCTCTTAAGTACTGAGAGACTGCCAACACAAAAACCAAACAGAAAACAGAACAGCCGCTCACCTAGCATATTGGAAGATTCTATCAAGTTGGTATCTAAATCAGTCCAGTAGAGTCGTCTTTTGGCATAGTCAATAGTTAGCCCATTAGCTCGTCCCACATTTGGTACCAAAGTAGTACGCTCACTTCCATCCATGGCAGCTCGGTCAATCTTGGGCTTCCCACCCCACTCGGTCCAGTACATAAACCTGGTTAAAATGCCAGAAATGTGATATTTATCCAATAGAGAGTTTTAAGATTGACAAAAACTTGTAATACTTCTTGTCAAAACTTGAAGGCAAAACAGGAAAACACCAAAATAAGACAACAAAAGAGAAGTAGGAACAGATGACTTAGAGGTATACATTTAAGCATTTATTAGAACTCCTAGCACTCCATTTTTTCCTCAAAATACAAGTGAGGAAGTGAGTCAGATTTCCTTACACTGCTGCCAACAGTATTTTTTTCTTTATAGAGTTGGACCTTTACCAATGATTTCCTTACTGAAGCACTTCAGTCTTTAACAAGTTTACACGTGTTAGCTAACACTCAACCAGGCGGCAACTGAGCACACTAGTTTATGGGTTTTTTTTACTTATTAAGAAGCGGTCCATGGCATTTCATATAAGCAAAAAGGACTTCCTCTACTTCTTTGCCTTTGCTCTTTTTTAAATAAGTGAGTATGGAGTGAGGATACATCTGTAAAATGCTTGTTCCCGGCCAATTTCACACCAGCAGTTGTTTGATTCTCTAGGCACCAGTGGAATCAATTGTGTTCAACGACACAGCATCATAAAACCCTATGGCACTTCCATTCAGATCAAAAGTGAAAGAATTATGTATCCACATGCTGATTTATTTACTTCCATATTGGAAGTATAGTGTCAGTCAGATACTGGAAGTTTAACACACAAGTATATTACTACATTAATGATGCTTTATTGTTTTAAGGAAGGTTTCTTTATGTCTTGGGTAAACATCTAATATTAGAAAGACAGTGGTGAAAGAACAGGTTAGGAACTATTTATAAAAGCTAGATATGTAAAAGTCCATGAGGCTATATGCGATGCACCCAAGATGCTGAGAAAGTTGGCTGATGAGATTGCAAAGCTGCTGGCCATTATCTTTGAAAACTCAAGGTGACAGAGAGGTCCTGGATGATCGGAGAAGGGCAAGTATAGTGCCCATGTTTAGAGAAATGGAAGAAGGAGAATCCAGGGAACTACAGACTGGTGAGCTTCACCTCATTCCCTGGAAAAGTCATGGAGCCAGGTGGACACTCAAGGAATCCATTTCTAAACACTTGGAGGAGGAGAAGGTGATTACAAACAGTTATCATGGATTCACCAAGGGCAAATCATGCCCGACCAACCTGACTGCCTTCTGTGATGAAATTACTGGTTCTGTGGATGTGGGGAAAGCAGTAGATGTGATATACCTTGATTTTAGCAAAGCTTTTGATGCAATCTCCCATAACATCTGTGCAAGCAATGTAAGCAAGTGCAGATTGGATGAATGGACTGGAAGGTGGAGAGAAAATTGGCTGGATCATCAGCTCAAAGGGTAGCAATCAATGGCTCAATGTCTAGTTGGCAGCCAATATCAAGTGGAGTGCCCCAGGAGTTGGTCCTTGGGCCAGTTTTGTTCAATATCTTTATCAAAACCTGGAAGATGGGATGGAGTGCACCCTCAGCAAGTCTGCAGATGACACCAAGCTGAGGGCTGTAGTAGATATGCTGGAGAGTAGGGCTAGGATTCAAAGAAACCTAGACAAACTGGAGGACTGGACCAAAAGAAATCTCATGAGGTCCAATAAGGACAAGTGAAAAGTCCTGCATTTAGGATGGAACAATCCCATGCACTGGTACAGGCTGGGGACTGACTGGCTAAACTGCAGCTCTGCAGAAAAGGACTTTGGGGTTACAGTGGACAATAAGCTGAATATGAGCCAACAGTAGTAGAAGCATTGCCAGCAGATTGAGGGAAGTGATTCTTCCCCTGTATTCAGCACTGATGAGGCCACCTTGGGAGTACTGTGTCTAGTTTTGTGGCCCCCACTACAGAAAGGATGTAGACAAACTAGAAAGAGACCAGTGGAAAGCAATGAAAATAGTTAGGGGGCTGGGCCACAAGACTTCTGAGAAGAGGCTGAGGGAATTAGGCTTATTTAGTCTGGAGAAGAGAAGATTGAGGGGGGGATTTAATAGCAGCCTTCAACTACCTGAGGGTGGTTCCAAAGAGGATGGAGGTAGACTGTCCTCAGTGGTGGCAGATGACAGAAAAGGAGCAATGGTCTTAAGTTGCAGCAAGGGGAGTTTACATTAGATATCAGGAAAAACTCTCTCACTAGGAAGGTAATAAAGCACTGGAACAGGCTACCCAAAGAGGTTGTGGACTCTCCATTCTTGGAGGTTTTTAAGACCCAACTAGACAAAGTTTTGGCTGGAATGATCTAGCTGGGGATGGACCTGCTTTGAGAAGGAGGTTGAACTAGATAACCTCCTGAGGTCCCTTCCAGCCCTAATTTTCTATGATTCTAAGACAAATACTTTAGAACTTATTCCAAAATTTAAAAACAACATAGCTGTTTAATATTTGAGGAGAGCAGCTAGTTGAAGTTAACACCTTTATCCCATGTCACAATCAAGTTCAAACAAACCTGTAAAGTCCTTTTAGCCTTTAGCCAACTTTTCTCCAGGTTGGGAAGAGTTACTTTACAGAATCAGAGAAAATAGGCTCCAAGGCAGGGCTAACTATAATTTATAACTACGCAAATAGGAAAATATCTGTCTAACCTGATCTAAAAAATGTCTAATAACAGGAACTCCACAACCTCTCCAGGTAATATATTCCAGCGCTCAACTACTTCAACAATCACACTGTTTTTATTTTCCTAATGTCTAACCTAAATTTTCTTTGTTGCAGTTTGTTGTCATTACTCTTTGCACTACTCTCCGTGGACATCACCTATTAATGCTACACTTACTCATTTTCTAGTTGAGATAACCAAACACCCTATCCTCCAAATAAAATACACGATGAACTTCCTTTCTGTTTGGGGAAGAATTTTTTTATCCGCCACAGTCATTTTCTTTTCTCTATTTTAGTTAGTCACTTATTCTTATATATTTGAAGACCGTTATGTCTCCTTTCAGAGTTTTCTCTTCTTTAAACTCAACAAACTCATTTTTTCAACCTTTCTTCACAGATAATGATTTCAAGAACTCTACTCATTTCTATTACTCTTCTTTGCACTCTCTCAAATAGATCCAGACCTTTCTTGAAATGCAGTACCTATCATGGTCCAGGCCTTACCATTGCTGATAGGGTGGAAAGATTACGGTGCATGCCTTCTGCACAATATTTCCATTTATACATCCCAGCCAGGGGCTGAGTTTTTTGCATGACAGGCTGACACTTGACTCAAATTTAGTAAGTAATCTACTATATTTCCTAGATACTTAATATGCAGAACATCTGCAGATCAAGACTGACTAAATCTTCCTTTAGCCATTAGAAATGTCTAACAAACCTTCCCCCAATCATCTAAGCATGTGCTGGCTCTGCTTATTAACCATGCCAACATAGACTTGGGGGAGTGAAGCAGGTTGGCAGAAGTGGGGGAGAAAAGGAAGGAAGGACACTGATTTATTCCAGGTTTAGCACTGGACTGAGGCCTTTCAGCACAAAAGGAAATAGAACTTAGCTGAGTTTTGGGACAGAAGACAACTCTGCAGGATTTCTGAAAGCTCCCAGTCTTCACCCCTTTCTACCAGCTCTATGCAAAGAATGGTAAGACTACTAAGGATAAAAGACTCATATGTTCCTAATGGCAAATAAGAATAAGTGAAGCATTATTCTCTGCAAACTTGCTAGCAGTGTTCAGAGACTCTCCAGTACACTTGCACAAGTTAATGACTTGACCTCAGGCTCCTGAATCCAAGCTCCCAAGCAGGCTCTGTACAGAATACAGTTCAACTAAGTCCTGCTACATCAGTGTATATCACAGTGTTTTGTGCACTGCCAGCAGAAGGGCATTGTACCAGGGAGCCAGGGGGTACAATGGTAAACACATCTAACTTAGGGTAGGCCTATCCTGCACTCACTGCTGTGACCACAGCATAGGACAGACATGACTCAGTTACTTTAAGAAGACCCTGCAACAGGCTGAGCTGAGCTGGCTGCGTGGGGGCTGGCAGCTAGAAAGCAGGTTAATGGCTAGTGAGCCAGTTGCCAGAAAGCAAGCAGACCAGCAGCCATGCAGATAAGAGGCTACCCCAGAGGATAGCAGCAGGGCAGTAAGCTGCGCCAGGGCAGGTGTCTAGGCAGTCTAGCAACAAAGGGGTGCAGGCAACTGAGCTAAGATGCTGCAGGGAAAGGTAGACCGGTCATCAGGTCCAAAATGAAAACCCCTGCAAGTGGCTGGAGAGCCAGCTGACAGGAAGGGACAGGGTTTAGGAGGCATATAAGGTCAGTGCCTGAGACATGGGGGCCAGTCTGGCCCTGCAGGTGACAGGGAAAGGGGCTTCTGAGTAGGATGGCTGCAGGAGAGTGGCTAATACCTGAGCTGCCCTGAGACCTGCAAGTAAGGAATGTACAGCCTCCAGGGAAGCATGACCCAGTAAGGGGAGAATTTTCACATACAGCCAGCGGGCTTGTGTTTACGTTTACACCCAGTATGGGAAGACTTTTGTTATAGGGCTTGCAGGCTTGTGTTTATGTTTGGGTTATACTGGTGGACTAAGAGCCACTATAAGGGGTGATGAGGTCACAGTGAAGCTCCTGAGGAGTGCGCTGAAGTTCAAGCCACAGGGGTACCTGATGAGGCATGTAGGTGTTTTTAGCTCCTCCACAGCCCAGGGCAAGATGCTGACAGGTCGAAACCTAGAGGGTTGAAAGCCTGAGCTAGAAAAGAGAATAGAAGCAGCGTGAAGCCAGGAAGGCTAGGGCTGGAGCCCAGGAGAGGTGAAAGCCAGGGCCAGAGGCCCATAGCCTGGGAGGGGCAAAAGCGAAGGCCAGTGGCCTGGAGCCAAGGATGGGTGAAAGCCAGGGCCAGGGGCCCAGAGCCCAGGACAGGTGAAAGCTAAGGGGAGGGGTCCCAGGAGCTGAGATCCAAAACAGTGGGCCTTGGGCTATGGGCCCAGTTAGAAAAAAGAGGCAGAAGCTGGGAAGGTCAAGGCTCCAACAAGGGCATAGAGGCCTGGAAAGGCCTGACACTGCAATGAACCAGTAACATCTTTGAGGCATGGGCGTGGCTGTAGCGATGGAAGGAGGCCACGAGCAGTCCTTAAGGCAACCAGTGTGCTAGAGCACAGACAGGGCCAGAAGGGCACCAGTTAGCCCCTAAGGGGCAGGACAGGGATCGGCTGGGTTCAGGAGGTACTCAATATCTGATAATAAAGAAAGGCTCACTCTGGGACCCTGGGGCAGCCTCCCTTTTCATAATCAGATTATTCCAACAAATGCATGGCAGGTGAGGGGAAAGGGAAGTTACCCTAGGAGCCAGAGCAGCGCAGAAGCTGCATGGCCATCAGAGGGTGTCATGCCCCCAGGGTCTGATCCTGTTACAGGCATAGAAGTATAGTACTAAATTCTCTATATTACTGTAGCTCCTACTATAGCAAGGGTTTTCAACCTTTTTTGGTTGGTGTACCCCTGGCAGCTAGTCAAGAAGCAGGGAGTCCCCCAGCGGCTGACAGATGAGCAGGAGGGTGAGGGGGGGTGCCCCCTAGGGGCATAAAACCAGAATTGCCAGTGACACATGGTAGCCAAAAGCAAAAGAAAAGTATTGGCTGTCCTGCCCACCCTGCGCCGCTGCCACATACCCTGTGGAGCCTTCCCAAGTATCCTCAGGGGTATGTGTACCCCTAGTTGACAACCCCTATGCTATAACATTGGAAACTACGAATTTAGAATATCTAAAAATCAGACCTTTAGCTTCTGTGTCTTGTTTTTCCCACCTGTAAAATATGTGCAATACATAACTAGCACACCTCCTATGGGTCTTTGCCAGAAATAAATTAGTTAAGGCTTGTAAAGTATTTCAAACGGTTCAAGGGATATGCAGATATGAAATACTACAGGTTTTCTCCTTCATTTGTGCTATACATTTAATGGGAACAAGTCCATTTCTCAACATTTCATCCTGGAGCAACCAAACAAAGATCTCTTTTTATACTCAAGCAATGAGCTTCTCTTCTTCCTTCAAAAGCAGACTATGTCATACCCCTTCACAGCATCATGACCCGTGCTGAAGCTCCATTTTAAAAGGAATAACTGTTTTGTTTTCAAAGTGACAAAACTTTTCTAATTAATGAATTCCATAAACTTACAGCTAACTTCATTGCATGGTTAATTAAAAAACTAAATAAAAATCACTTTCTAATGAGCATCTCTGATTTTTCAGGACATGAAGAATCTATTTCTAGAATCTATTTCTCCAGACTTTCTCCAGGTTCCAAATTCCTAGGTTCAATTCCCTAGCTGGATTCACTCAGGACTTACATGTGGGTACTTCCTTAACATGCCCTACAGAGAATATTCATGCATTATTTTTAAAATGTTCATAAGCACAGGATTAAGTCAGTGAGTTACCCCTCAGCAGGGTCCAATGCCAGCGCCCGGGGACTGTCCAGGTCCTTCCATACCAGCACTTGGCGATGCTGCCCATCCAGTTTCGATACTTCTATGCGATTTGTTCCGGTATCGGCCCAGTACAGGTTCTTCCCTAGCCAGTCAACTGCCATGCCTTCAGGGTAGTCCAACCCGAACTCCACCACATGTTCCAGTGCGCTGCCATTCATAAATGCCCTGCTGATAGTCTGTGGGGATGCAAAGATTCATAGAAACTTTACCAGTCCGTCGCTGGGTCTGAATTTAAAAGCCTGCAGACTTCAAGCATCTTGTAGGAAAGAGGATCATACAATATGCTACATATTTGCTCAGTGAACAATGCTTCTATTCAGAAGCAATGACTTGCTATACTCCATGAAAATATTCTGTGTCAATCACAATGGCATTTCACTGGGAAGTAAATGGCGTGACTTTAGCCTGGTTCAATTAAGCAATCTACATGGCAAAGTGACCTTAACAATTCACTGCCAGCTTTGAGGGGAAATTATTTCCCCCTGTACTCGGCCTTAGTGAGGCCGCAGCTGGAGTACCGTGTCCAGTTTTGGGCTCCACAATTCAAAAAGGATGTGGAGAAGCTTGAGAGAGTCCAGAGAAGAGCCACGCGCACGATCAGAGGTCAGGGAAGCAGACCCTATGATGACAGGCTGAGAGCCCTGGGGCTCTTTAGCCTGAAAAAGCGCAGGCTCAGGGGTGATCTGATGGCCACCTACAAGTTTATCAGGGGTGACCACCAGCATCTGGGGGAACGTTTGTTCACCAGAGCGCCCCAAGGGATGACGAGGTCGAATGGTCACAAACTACTTCAAGATCGTTTCAGGCTGGACATAAGGAAGAACTTCTTTACTGTCCGAGCCCCCAAGGTCTGGAACAGCCTGCCACCGGAGGTGGTTCAAGCGCCTTCATTGAACACCTTCAAGATGAAACCGGATGCTTATCTTGCTGGGATCCTATGACCCCAGCTGACTTCCTGCCCTTTGGGCAGGGGGCTGAACTCGATGATCTTCCGAGGTCCCTTCCAGCCCTGATGTCTATGAAATCTATGAAATTTTGGCTCTTCCAGGCCTATACAAAAGCTTGTGTGCTACAGTGCGCAGCAATATTTTATAACATCATAAAGAGAAGGTTAAGCACAGCTCACTAAGAAGAAGAAAACAGAATGGCTAAAAAGTCAATTACCTGTGTAATACCTGTACTTCAGTTTAGAAAGAAAACACTTCATTTAAATTAAATTCCCACTGAGGAGAATTTCTCCTTTTTCTTTTAATCATTATTGGCATCATAAACTTTTTTTTTACAATAGATGGGGCCATAAAGATATATCACAGTTCCACTGTTCTTTACTGTTGGTTTACACTGACCATCTAGAAGCTTTAAAATAACAACACTGATATGCAAAGAAATACTACTTTGTTTTGTCAGATACTAGTTTCCTCCTTGCTGCCCTATACCCTCCCTCACTCTTCAAACACCAGAGAAGTTGCCACAAAGTTCTATTTTACCAGGTTTCAAGCTTGAGTGCTTACCTCCAGTGTCAGAGGAATGGACGGCATAGAATGGAAACCGATGACACTCAGTGTCCATCTACACTGCCCCATAAAACAGAGCTAGGGATCCAGGTTTATTTTAACATTTCAATCGCATTTCAAATTAAAACCAGGAGGGCTGGCCAAACTCTTGGAAAAACTCTTTTAAAAACTATTATATGAGCCTGTATCTATATAACTAAGCTATGAAGAGCAGAATACTACAGACTATTATTTGGATTAGCTTCGCCACAACTACAAAATTCTTACTTTATTAAAAAAAATAATTATCTAGCCTAAAAACTTCTAACTAAATTTGCTGCCCACAAATATGAGACAGGAAGAGGCATACCACAGTCAGACAGTTCATAAGTTTCTACATCAGTCTCCCAAACTCACTGATATTTTAGTCCATATCTTCTAGCTTGTAATTTTCACCATATTATGACTGTTATGAGGTAGCCTCCTACCTAAACGATACTGAGGTGAGACTAATAAACCTCCTTCCACTCCTGACAGAAAGCACAGTTGCTACAATGTATTTGTCCTCCAAATCTCCTTAAAACTATGGTTTTGCTTAGGGTTCAGTTTTCCACCAAATTCTAACTTTTACTAATCCTTTTGTGTATGAAAATGTACACTACCGGTTTAAAAATAGTGTGTGTGTGTGTGTGTGTGTGCGCGTGCACACACACTTTACTATGGAAATAAAATGAATGACAATGTGCATTGGACTAAAAACCTTTCCATCTGAACTAGATTTCTGCAAAATGTTGTATGTATTAGTCAATTATTAAACTGGAACAGGGGTGCTCAACCCCCAGCCCACAAGACTCCCCAACGGTACAGAAATTTTGTGGTTGGGGAGTGATGGCTATTAACATAGCCACTGCTCCCCAGAGCCAAATTTCCTAGCCCTAGCAGGCCAGATGATATGGCTCTTGTGCCTGGGATCCAGCTGGTATGTGCAGGGCTGGGTTGGGGTGGTGGGCCTAATTGCACATGTGGGGCATAGGCCAGATATGGTGTGATATTATGACTGAGCCCTGGCCTTGCACGAGCTGGGCCAGACACAACCCATGGACCAACGCTGCACCCCTCATCCTGCTTATGGGGCCGAAAGATTGGGCACCACCGAACTAGAGGGTTTGAAGATCCCAACAACAAAACGACTTTATATCCAATGCCAAACAAACCAAGAATTCCTTCCTTCACCTTCAGTGAGATGTCTGTCCAGTAAATACGATTGTCTGTCACATCAAAATCCAAGGCAGATGCTTCCTTGACTCCAGTAAGTGGGATGGCAACATTGTTGTTATTGGTTTCCAAAGAGATTCTCCTGATATCTGCTCTCCGTGAAAACAGTAGGAAAGCTTCTGGGACAATGCATGTCTTCATGTCACTTATGAGTTCTAAGCCTATGGGGCAGGCACACCGAAGTCCCTGTGGTCTGTATAGGCAGAGATGGCTGCAACCACCATTATCATCTGCACAAGGGTTTGTACCTAATCACATAGCATAAGAAAAGAAAAAGAATTATTTGACTCTGGCTTCATTTTCAAGAGTATCCTTGTAATCTTCACAGAAATCAGGAAGGTAAAAAATCATTTAAATATAAATAAATAGGCTGCATCTGTTTTTCACCTTGTAACCTCTGTATGATTATTTTTGTTGTGGCCTTAACAATCCTTTGGATGATATTCCTTTTACCATAGTTTTAAATTTTAGCACTTTTCTCTCTTCACCCTGTGTAAATTAATTCAGTACAACTGAAAAGGAATAGGGCTGACAGCAGAAAAGCCTGATATTCTTCATTTCCAGCATAAACTTTGCATGAACAAGAGTACCACCTGTTTTTATACAGCACTCTTCCACGGCTCTGTGCCTGTGGCTGGCATGCGCAGGGCTGGGTTGGAGTGCTAGGCATGATTGCCCATGGCGGGGCTGAGGCCAGATCTGATGTGATATGGCATGTACTGGATTGGGCCCTGGCCTCGCGTGAGCTGGATCAAGCCCATGGACCAGATCTAACCCACAGACCAGTGCACATACTTCAGCTTTATCTTATTACGATTACCTTGAGGCTCAAAAAAGCTTCAGGCTTCATGACCACTTAAACTATCACTTCAGACTGCAAACAAAGCATCTCCCTGTCACAAGTGTGTGCACAAGGGTTCATGCGTATTGTAGAAATATATCTACTAACAAGTGTACTGATAACACTCAATTCATTTGGTACAGACTAGTATGAAAGACAGCTTCACTTAAACACACCTAACTTAGGCTAGGCCTATCCTGCACTCGCTGCTGTTACCACAGCATAGGACAGACATACCTGAGCTAACTTGAAACTAGCTAGCTCAGGTATTAATAAGGATTATGCCACAGTGGCAAAGCTTAGAAAAGTCTACACAACTTGACCAAGAAAACAATGTACTACTCGAGCAGTTAGCCCCATGCAGCCATGACTTGACTGTAACAGACGGAATGTGTCTAAACAAGTTGATAACCATGCATAAATAACCTAGATATCAAGTGCTCAAAGCCAGTAAAGGGTATTGTTGTTGTTTTACAAACTCTTGCCAGCACTGTTAAATACTTTCTTGAGATCCTTTCTTGTGGGTTGGTGGAGTGTATCCAGACCTGGAAAGAAAAACAGTTTCCCCATACAGATGCTCAAGAAGTTCATTTTCCCCTTTTTTGTGATTTTTCACTCACTCACCAATGATTTGATGGACATTTGTGGCTTTCAGACCCATTAGATCAGGCAGTTGGTCTATGATGATTTCCCTTTCTGCTGTACGCTTATGCACTCTCTCAATGCTGCGCCTTTGCCAATCTGTCCAATAAACATAGTCTCCCAGCAAAGTGAATCCGAAGATGTGAGGCAACTTGTCCTCCACCAGAACCCTCCTACCAGTGCCATCTGAATTCATGACCTGTGCATACACATAATAGCAGGGACACTGGGATGAGAAACTGCCTGAATACATGCAGAATAATTTCTTTGTATATAATCTCATGATTAACAACTACATTAAGCATTGCATATTTAATTTTTATTACTAAATGAAAAATAAGAGTAATTGAAACTCTACTAAACTAGATACAGAATAATCAAAGACAGACTTTTGGCAAAGTGTCCATCACTCTCAAATCCACAAAGGCCCCTTTGTGTCTAATGCTATCTGCATAAATGAAATCCAGATAAGGAGACTGCAAGGTGGGGTTCCAATTCAGCAAGTCCTGGAATATTTCTTTTGTGATCCAACCCTGGGCATATCTTTAATACATAAAGCCTACCTCTTTCCTTATCTCCCTTCCTGCAATAACTTGATTGCTTCACTTTTAAATGGGAGGCAGTGCAGTTTGGAAGAATGATGACAAATTTAGAAGTGGGGATGCCCTTCATTTTAAATTGGCTCACTATACAGTAGTCAAGAGTCCCTTCCAAGACAACTTTATCCAGACTGGGACTGATGATAAAAAGTGATAATTCTGGGTATCAGAGGATCAGTGTCAAGAATCATATTTGCATTCCTGACAACTATATTCTACACCTTCTGTACCTGAAAGGTCATGAATAGGCAGTGCACCATCCTATAGCTTCAATCAAAACACTTTAATTTGTATTTTTAGTTTCACTTCCTGATAAAATTGGGTAAATATTACCTTCCTCAAAAGGGCATTGTAAGGATTAATGAATATACTTACCATAGTCAAATATACTACAACACTGTTTAAATGCCAAGTATGACTATTTAAAATATTAAAATATTAAAGGGATATCAGGTGAAGGAAATAACCCTTTTAAAAGAAGATGTTTCTAAATGAACATAACACTAAAGTTACAATGAGTACACATTATAATTATGTGATGCTGAGATCTCATGAGCCCTAAACAATGTGTGAGGAGACATCACTCCTGAATTGTATTACATTCATCCTATGTGTTCGTTCAGAATAAAAAGAAACGTTTTAGGAAAGTCTTTTCCTTTACCTTGCCTGCAAAAATTGGATAACACAAAATCCAACAGCATTCATAAAGTGAGTATGAATGTATTAAAATATCTAGATAGAAGATTGCAACGTGTCAGGAAGCTCCTTCTGGAACCTAGCATTACCCAAGAGATTGTGATGCAACATCTTTGTTTAGAGAGGTCTGAGAGTGGGGAAAAAAGAAACTTTAGAAACATATTAACATACTGTTTTTAAATCTTGGTACCCCTCCCTTTCTTTCTTACGGTAGACCAGTGGTTCCCAACCTTTTTTATACTGCGGACTGGCAAACATATTTAAATTTAATTTACATGGTTAAAATTAAATTTACATATTTAAATTTAATTTTTTTACATGGGGGGGGGGATGCAAGGGTTGGATCGGGTTGGGACACCATAGCCAGGCACCAGGGAACCCTGCAGGGGAGGAGGCTGCACAGGCAGTGGCCTGGGGGACCCAGATGGAGCTGCCCAGGAAGAAGGGGCTCCGCTGCCTTCCCTAGGAGCAAGCAGCGTAGCCACCTCCCTGCCCTCTGCCCCAGGCATTTCCCCACCTGCATTCTCCGCTCCCAGCCACGGGCAGGGCTGGGGGTCCTGCCCAGTCCAGCACAGGCCGCAGTATCTGCTGCGCGGGCAGTGCCTCAGCAGGTGCAGTGGGAGCAGGACAAGGCACACAGAGCTGGCTGCCCCTCCGCCCAGCTTTAACCCTGCATGTGACTGCTGGGCCTGGGGGACCCAGATGGAGCTGCCCAGGAAGAAGGGGCTCCGCTGCCTTCCCTAGGAGCAAGCAGCGTAGCCACCTCCCTGCCCTCTGCCCCAGGCATTTCCCCACCTGCATTCTCCGCTCCCTGCTGGCAGCCCGGCAGCCAACACTTCGTGGCCCAGTGATTGGGAACCTCTAATCTAGAGCAGTGGTTCTCAATCTTTTAAGACTCAAGGCACTCCTCGTCTGACTCGAGGCACCCCTCCACAACTTCTGTGAACTGAGCAGCACCCCATTCCAAAATCTAATTATTACAGGGTTTACCTCCAGGCAGAGGGGGCAGGCAGTGGAGGTGGGGGAACAGCTAGGCAGGGAGTGGTTTAGCCTGCCCTTTTCTGCTTATCTCCTCACAGCTGAAGTCAGAGCTCATCTGTTCATCTCCTGCCACCTCCTTTATCTTTTCACACTTCCATCCTCATCCTTCAACGGATCTAGGGGCACGGGTACCCTGGCTGAGAATCATTAGTCTAGAGGCTTAGCATTTCCCATCTTCTCCACCTCAACCCAAATACCTCTGTAATAACAATGGCCAGGATCTATCAATGCCAACATAACTTGCCTGAAGGGACACTTTTGTGGTTAGGATTTACTAGCACTTAGTGATAAGCAAGGCCCAAGATGGTATCAGATGGCAGGGAAGGAAAAGCAAAATGAGGATTCAAACCCAAGGATGTTTATGGGTGATAATTTTTATACTGCTTGTTGCATATTTCCTGAACCATCATAGCTACAATATCACTCCAACATGATTTAAACCCAAGTCTTTCTTGGTACAGGGCAAAGTCTGCTAAAATCATGCCAAAATCTCCACACGCAATTTTTTTCTGCTCAGAAGTATTTATGCTGTAAACTGGTTTTATTCCATTTTATCCAGCCAGCAAGCCCTCCCTTCATGAACAGAACTGTTGTAAAAAACAAGACAAGTGTTGTATATTCACTAACTTCCAGTGGGCTTCCAGTTTTCTTTAAAGAAAATTCAAACTTACTCTGTGAAATGGTTATGTAAAAAGGTTTTAAAGACTGTTAGCATACGTTGTAGATTTATACATGTGTGCATATTGCATCAACAAAATCATTTTGCTTTGGAAGATTTATTTTTCCATGTTCTTTTTTTAAAGTATAACAAGCACACTTTTCTAGACTTAGTTTTGTATTATGGCACATATAATATCCTTGACCTGCACCTTATGCTTGTCACTTTGTCTTCCGATTCCAGATTGTTTTACTGGACTCAAGGCCCAGTAAAAATTCCAATTTTTGCACCTTCTTTCAAAAGCAGCTCAGTTATTCCACTTGAATTTCAGAAGTTTTCAGTACCTGTAGACTCTCTCTCTCAAGCTCTAGTTGTCTGGTTCCCCTGAGTTCTGTTGTGACAAATGAGGTTCCTAAACAAAAGACTGACACTGAACTGAAGAACCATGAAGTGGCTCTATTAATGTGCTGAAGGTAAGCTACAGGAAAACAAAGGAATCTTTCTGCTGAAGCTCCCAGTTCTTTAATCTATTCAAGTTCCTTAATCATCAGCGTGCTTTTTAAAAAAAATACAATAATCTACAGGGGTAAAGAAAGTACCCTCCCAGGCTCAAATAAAACTCATCACCCCCATTTTATTTTACCACCATCTTGCTGAGCTTTACAGTTTTTCTAAATCTCTGTTCTGACTTCATCTTTCCTCCTTAAACCAAAAAGAGAAGAGCCATTTGTAATTGTGTGGGGCACATGGCAAATGAGGGAGGGGACAGGCAGCCCAGCAAAAGATACCACAGGAAGAAGAAAACAAAGAAGTAAATTGGGCAGGGAGTAGAGAAAAGCAGAAAGCAGAGCAGCAGATCGGTCAGGGAAATGGGATTAGACTGGCACTTGGGAAGGGTGTGGGCTAATTTGGGACCTGTCTGCCAAAAAGACTGTCCCTTCACCAATGATTTATAATATTAACATTTGTCCATTAGGAGCTGGAGTGTAAGCAACAACTTATACCACATGGACTGAACTGTCACAGTGCAACATGTCCCATACTGACCTTAGCTAATTTCAAGAAGTTTTAAAAATATCCCTATCTATAGGTCACAAAACAAACATAAACTAGCATAAGGCACAAAACAAAATAGCATGGGATGCAGGGATGATGCACATAACCTACACAAAGGGAGACTACAACCCTAATCAATTCATTCCAGAGGATGTTAACATAATCTCTTCCCTACTGTGAAATTCAGGTAACAAGTACCAGCTGAGTTTCCTTACATATGAACTATCCTACTGCACCCCAAAATGGATTAGCCAGCCAAAATGACAACCAGCATCTCTCAATCCCTGTTTGAGGAGTTCACCTTCTAATATGAGCCAGTGCCTCCAGTGACGTGCGCTGCTTTAACCACAGTGTGGTGTGAATTTCGCGTTTTGAGGCAATTTAAAATACTGTAAACCCACAGCGAGAATACAGACTACAATAGGAAACAGATGTAGCTTAGCCACAAACACTACCTTTACTGTAAAGGCAACTAGTTCCAAACAAAAAAATAAATGCCACAAAGCAAATCAAAATAAAGCACGCACAAGGTTTTTTTACAACTAGTTAAACAAAGTAATGTATCACTTCAAAACTTCAGCCTCATAAAATGCAGCTCATAACTTAAGGTCAAAACTTAAGTTAATGCATTTGGTGGCCAGCACAGATAAAATACAGCTTACTATCTTGGAGTACTGTTTCCATCCCAAAAATGGAATTTTGCATGATAACAATTTGATGAAAGTCTCAATTTTGCCAAATATTCTGGATTTAATTCACATCTGAATGTCAGTAATAAAAAGCTTTAAGTAGTCAGATGTTGTGACTTTTCATTTTTGACAATGCATAGTTTGAATATGCGTTAGCTAATAACTGACATTTGAGTAGCAGTCTGTCAAATCACGTTCCCACACCTATTTCATCAGTGAAGTTCCATTCAGTTCTGATTAGAAGAGGAATGTTTTGCAAATCATTACCAAAGAGCACTGGCAGAACTCTCTGTGGGCTCAAGACTAAAGTAACAAAGTGTGCAACAAATTGGGATTGTAGGGAATTAACAAAGTTTCCTGAAAGACAAGACCTGGGAAAGTAGAAAGTATCACATGTGAGCACGGATAAACATTCATGGAGCTACAAGTCTCCAAACATCTGTCCAGACTGTGACACATTTAAACTATCAGACTTACCACTGTGAGCACAGCTATCAGACTTACTTCCATGAACACAACAACATTTTATTAAACAAATAACCACAGAAAGCCTAATCCTGCAGGGTGCTAAACATCCATGGTTCTTTTTCATTCCAGTGGAAGTTGAAGACACTCACTGCCTAGTCAATTATGGAGCCTCTATTAGTCAAAGCTTAAAGGTTTATACTTGTAATTTAACTGACACAGCATAAGCAAGGTTTCTGTAAGCATACTGGTGTTATTCATCTTCATTTCTCAGCATAATTTAGTTTTGAATGTAGTTCTAAATACCAGAAGCTGTCTATATGCCTCACTTGCTAAACCACCTCTCAAAATTATTGGAAAATGGAAACAGAGGAAATTAATTTTATAATTATTTTTGTAATTGCTCAGGTGTGCATAAAACTGTGAACTGCAACTGCTGGAAACTTTCTCTCTTTCAAATTTACAAAGGTATTTTTGAAGTTAGCAAGAGCAAATTTACAAAAGATATTTTTCATAGGCGCACCAGCAGTATGATTTCCCATGTATTCAGGACAGACAGGCTACAAAAAAACGCAACTCTGTCATTTTATGTTCTTGTACCTGGAAGACAACAATGTGTAATTTTCACAAAATTTCATCTTTTATGGTTTTGCGCTTGTAATACTTTGAAAGTTGTGCAAAAAGTACACATTTAAGTAAGCTGACTACAGCTGCATAGGACAATGTTTAAACAAAGAACAAATCCCAAACAAAAATATTTCCTTTTTAATGATCCATTATTACATGAACCAAAAGACCTAACAAACAACAAGCCCAATGCCAGACACGAAATATCTCCAGGACAGCTTTCCTCGCCAGCAACAAAGCAGATGTATGGCTCCAAATCTGTCTTGCAAGACTTAATTCTTCACTGACTGAAAGACTGCATGTAAAAATAATATAGAAGTGTCAACCTCTGTAACTCTGAAGAAGAAAAAATCCTTACTTTGTCCCCATTTTAAAATATGGGATTACTTATGAATTCTGGCCACCTTTAAAACCAGAAGGAACTTGAAAGTCCAGATTCATCAAGCATTTAAGCATGAGTTTAACGTGTTGAATCAGGTCCTAAATGAAACTACAGCACATGACATATACATAATATGTCAGGGGCAGAGAGAGAATGAGTG
Organism: Alligator sinensis; assembly: GCF_000455745.1. Classification (NCBI taxonomy): domain Eukaryota; kingdom Metazoa; phylum Chordata; order Crocodylia; family Alligatoridae; genus Alligator; species Alligator sinensis. Next base: position 499,489 of record NW_005842529.1, read on the forward strand.
TGTTTGTGTGGGTACATACAACAGGAGGCAACTTTTCCTGTCTCTTGACTTCCACTTCACTATCGAAAAGTGGGTGTGGTAGGGAGGATCAGCCAGGCATGTCTTGCAAGAAAACACAGACTATGCCTTACACAATACACAGACTATTTTCTATAAGACAGAATTTCTCAATAGAACACAATCCTGAATGCCTGGAAAAAAGAATTTCCTTATTAGGGTACTGGTGAAACAGAGGGAGTTGTCATCAGAAGGAAATATAGCCCTGCAATTTCAGGATTAGAATATAAAATGAAGCATTCTCCAAATGCCAGGCTTTTCGTTTCTTGGCCATAGACAATAAAGGTCCTCTCTGTTAAAGATTTTTGTACTAAAAAAGGTCTTAACAGCTTCCGTTTTCTGCTGCCCAGTGTGACTGTGTTCTGAAGGCTTGTATATACTGATGCTGGAAAACAGCAGGATGTAAGACTTCCTATGTTAATCATGAGGATTAGGAAAAGTAATGCTACGCATGCCTAATAGATTTGGGGCCACTTCTAACCTTCTTAAAAGTTAGAGCTGCATGGAATCAGTATGGGAGGCAAGCAGTCCATTTACAGAGCCCACCAGTAGTAAGCGTGCAAGTACGCGTGTGTCACTGCTGACTCCAAGAAAAAAGGAGATGAGGAGAGAGGATGAATAAAGAAAAACCAAAGCAACACTCACTCATCAAAAAAATTGCAAGGAAATCAGCTGCATCAATGCTACTTTCTCTCAACACATAGGCATAACTGTTATATCAATATGGGTTTTGCTGGCCATTTTAAATCCAACTTATGTCTTAGAACAGGTAGCGTTACGTGCCCAGAAGATAAATATTCACTTGAGCAGGGAAACACAAGACCAGTTCAACAGAAAAGATTGTACATTTTTAACCTTGTAGCACGGCAGGAAAATGCTTTAAACCTGTAGCAAGTCAATAAGAAATCTTCCCCACTGGTAAGCACAATAGCAGCCATCCATTTCAATAGAAGTTTATCAGCAGTGAAACCTGACCGAGATAAATGACGAAGCTGTCGAGCCACAGCCTGCTTTTGCCTGCTGCAGGCTGCCAGATAAAATGGGAACAAAAGCTCCCTGCTGCACCCCCTACCAGTCTCCATTAACCCCTGCTGATGCTTTATTATCATCTGGGGGCTCCAGAACAGCATAGCATGAAGCAGCATGTGAAAAATAAATAATAAAAGCAGTATGTGGCATAAACAAGCTTGAAATCCAGCTCATCAGAAGCATTCGCTTTTTCATCAAAACAATACAACTACTATTTGAGTAATACCACACCCTGAAAAACAGGTGGATTCAACAATTCTCTGTGGAATAGCTGCTTGTAGACTCCTTGCATACAACAACACATGAAGTACACAGAAATATTTTTCTTTTTCTCTCTCTCATTTTTCATACCTACCCCTCCTCCCTGCAACATGTTCACAAAGTCATACAGCCAGCTCAGGCTCTGGAGAAGGCTCAGGTTACCTGAGGTCCAGTTCCATGTTCCACCATTGGACTATACAGGCGACCATTGCCATTCACGGGGGACACGTTCTCGTATGCCCCGGAAATGGCAAAATCCGCGAATAAGGCACTGTGTTCATGAACGCAGTGCCCCTGGCAGTTGGCGGGGGGGCCACGGCTCTGGCGGCGATGGTGGGAGTGCAGCAGCGGGAGCCCAACAGCAGCAAGCATGGATCTCCTGAGGAGCTCTTGTAAGTATATAAAGTGTATTTAAAATGCAGGTTTGGCATTCGTGAATATTTGAAACCGTGAATGCCGAACCCACAAACAGCAAGGGTTTCCTGTATAACCTGTCAACTTGCAAGCAAGATTCTCACTAGCTTTCATCCCAATCCCCAAAAATTTAGGCTGAAGAACTGCTCAAGGTCAAAGGGCCACCTTATACTGAACTTACATGAAAAATGAGTTTGCAGACTGTTAGAAACTTCCTCAGGGCACCGAGCTAGTGGAGAGAGACTAAAGATATAATCCAAATGCTAATCTAGATACAGTAGATCTAGCTAATAATGGGACAGTCTATGGTTTATATAGGCTATTGCAACACGCTCCAAAGCACAACAAGAAATCTCATAGACTAGGGACAGAAGTTACACACAGACTGGTTTAAGTGATCAGAAACTGGTTTAAATTTGTAACAGAACAGAAGCTCAGTGCACATAAACCGGTTTCAAAATGGCCAGAACTGGCTTAAGATAAATCTGGTTGAATGTAGTATCAGACTTAGCTGATTTAGGTTAAGACCCCTTCTTGGTTCAAGTTAAATCACAGTACCCTAGCATCCCAGGATGCTTTGCAGCCCTGGGCTGGGTTGTGCTGTCTGCTCCCTAGCCAGAACTGTAAGGGCTGGTTGACAAGGGGTTGGGAAACCTGGCTGGAGATGCAGTCTGGTCTGCCTGACAGGTGTGGAGCAGCCTGTGCCAGACTTTTTTCCCCACTGAAGTGCAGGAGGTGGAGGTGTGGGAAAGCAGACTCAGGTGGAGGGTAGGGAGGAGGATTACACACACCCTCCTGTTTTCCCCTCTCCCACCAGCATGGGGCCCCCAGCCGGGGTCTGCCCAGCTTTCCCCCCTGCTAGCCGCTTGCGTGATGGAGGACATGGGCACAGCCGGGCCAAGCAGCAGCTTCAGGCAGAGGAGGGAGGGAGGGAGGGAGGGAGGAGGATTAAACCTCCCTTTCTCTCCCCTCTCCCGCTCGCCATGCTCCCCACAGTGCGAGTGGCCAGCAGGGAGAAATGTCAGGCAGACCCCAGTTGGGGTCCCCATGCTGGTGGGAGAGGGAAGACAGGAGGTTTAATCCCCTCCCCTCCCCCCCTTCATCTGAGGCGTTGCCCTGGCTGGTGTCTGGCCATGCACCCCTCTGCCCCCTTTGGGGACAAACCTGGTACGGCTGTTTTCCACTTCCTCCTCCAGGCACACCCTGGCTGGGGTCCCTGCAGGCCAGGGTGGGAGTTTAAACCTCTCCCCAATCATACTCAATGGCCTTACAGGGCCTGCAACACCCCCCCACAACCCACCCAACCCACCCATCTTCCCTCCAGCCTTCCAGCCACTGCAGAAGGTTGACATGTGATACTGGGGCAAACTGCACCAGAATAGATTAGATAAGAAAGCCATTAACCCAGAAACACTACTTGGCACAGTAATGTGATTCTGAATGTTTGATCGTGCAGAGCAGCAGGGATGCTACTGTCTTAGACTTCCAAGAGTTCAATTCTCTCCGCTTATTCACCACTCATTCAAAGTATTCTTTGCTGGGTTGACTCCGTGTTCTGGATGAAGACCCTTCCAGAGCCTTTCAGCCAGAGAGGCTGGAATGTGCTGTGCAAGATGCATTCTCACATCACAGGCAGAGTGTACCACTGCTACAATGCTGTTATCCCAGCTATCTCTCAGGACTCAAATTCCAGTCCATCTATAACACGATCACTGGACTACCAGACTATCCTGGCAGTTCCAAATTTGATAAGTAGTCATGTTATACACTAATGGAGACTGGCGAAGTTTCTCCCTCAAATTAATGTAACAAGTCAATGGAATAAAGATCCTAAGAAGCCTGAAGGACTGCAGTATCACTAGTCCAGTGCATTTAATAATGTCACCAGAAAAACAAGAAATGCTTTTAAAAATCATGAAATGTAAAAAGTAATAATAATAATGTTGGAATATTCTTTATTTGCCTCCTAGTTTTGAGCCTTTATGGTTTGTGCTTTTTCAAGACTTTCTCTTAGCTTTAAATGCAAAGCAAAGTCACTTTCTCACTTACTCCCATAATTCCTGGAGCGTGAGGCATTAGCAAAAACCAAACACTGAGGAAGACTCATGAAAGAAACAAAAAAAAAATATTGGTGCTCATTTAGCATTCCATTCCAGAAACATAATACATTCAATTCATGTATAAGCAGGTCTGTGGCTACAGTCCTCTTTGCTGTAAAGAAGTATCCAAGTGAGGACAACACTAGAGTTTGTTTTTCAAGTTGCTACAATAAGAGGCCACTGAGCCCACTAGTGTCTCTGCTTGCCAACGCCCTGCATCTAAAAGCTGTTCTCTGTGAATTAAGGCATCCGCCTATCCCAGGCTTCTTGTAGGCCTGGGGCCAGAGATATCAAAAATAAAAAGAGGTCCAAAAATGTAACTCTAAGTTTTAGATAAATAAAATAAAAACTTATTATAAAGATGAAGGAAACATATTTGGTGTCTGGGGAGATAAACTTTGTTGCAACTTTGCAAGGCCAGGGTTATAATAGATGTCACTGAGAAAGACTAAAACTAAAGAAAGTAGCTAGCTGTGTTAGCCTGAAGTCTGATGTTTGGCAATTATCACCCTTTTCGGATCATGGTATATGCAATAGGTCACCCAGACCTTCAATACATATGCCTCTAGGCAGGAGTTTGGAAGAGTGGAGGCTACCCAGACCTTCCATCCCCTCTTTACACCACTGCAACAGAATCCAAAGGCCAGACTGAGTCTAGACATTCGGTGCCTCTATCACTGTAATTATACAAGCATCCAGGAATCAAACCCAGGTCTCCTGTGTGGCAGACAAAGATTCTTCCACCAAACGACAGGGGTCTCCTGAAGTCAGGCAAACAGCAGGGCAGGCTAGCACATTAGGTCATCTTTACGTGTGTGTTGGGGGAGGGGGGCACTTTAATTAGAGCAGCTCTTGGAAGACGCTCTATTTAAGCACCAACAGGGTCTTGTATATTCAGCAGCATCCTGTGCTTCAAAATGGTCGCAGGGGTGCTTTAACTAAAGATCGTTTGACAAACTTTAGTGAAAGTGCACCCCCACCACCATTCTGAAGCCTGGGGATGCTGAATACATGAAACAGCAAGGCTGCTTGAGCATGCTAATTAGCACACTCCAAGTGATTTGATTAATTGAGTCTGCTCCAACGAGTGCCAATTAGCATGCACTGGAACAGGCATCGGGCATGTGTGTAGGTGTCCTTAGAGACTAACTGGTTAAAAGAGGCATGAGCATTTGCAGGCAACAGCCTATTTCATCAGATACCTATGAAAGCTTATGCCACTCTGAACTATTCTCTACGATGCCACCATGTCCTGCCTTCTAGCTAAAAAAAATAATAATGATAACCCTCCTCCCTTTTGCTAGACCTTGATCTCAGGAATCGGCTTCTTTCCTTCTGCTGCCTCTGGGAATTTTCCCCCCCGTCTTCCCACTGGTTTTTACTATCCCTGGGCTAGCCTTTCTCCTCAGACCTGGAGAACATCTTGCATTCAAAAGCTTGTCTAATTCTATCCCAACTACACAGTTGGTCCAATAAAGGGTATCACCAGAAGAAATGCTTTCCTCTTACATGATTCCTGAAACATCATGGCTACAACATCACTCCAACACAGGGGTGGGCAAAATGCGGCCCGCCAGGCCATTCTATCCGGCCCGTGGGACCCCTAAAACATTTAGAATATTAATATTTATCTGCCCCTGGCTGCCTGTCATGCAGCCCTCAATGGCTTGCCAAAACTCAGTAAGCAGCCCTCCACCTGAAATAATTGCCCGCCCCTGCTCTAACACCACCATCGAAAGAAAAGAAAAAGTGCAACTGCTAGGGACCTGACGTATAGCCACAGTATCATCATCAGGGATCATGGTTTTCTCTGATTAAAAACAAAAAATTCAACATTTTCTGATTGAACAAAAACCCCCAAATCCACACTTTTCTGTGATTAAAACGATAGATAGATAGATAGATAGATAGATAGATAGATAGATAGATAGATAGATATTTTATGCATGTGTGTGTTCTTTGTCTTTCGCAGGGGAAGACAACCACATCTAGCAAGGGGGGGAGGAGGGAAGGGGAGGGAAGAAGAGGGAAAAGAAGTGGGAAGGAAAAAGGAAAGGAGAAGAGAGAAAAGGAGAAAGAAGGAAAAGGACATAAAAAGAGAAAGGGAAGAGAATGAAGGAGGGTGATGGCTACATCACGTGAATACGGAAGTGATTTATAAATCTGATCTTTGCTTTGATCAAAGCACACACACACACACACACACACACACACACACACATACATATATATATATACACACCCCCCACATTTTCTGGTTTTAAGAAATATATATATATCTTGTTTTAGTCACAGAAAAATGTGGATTTGGATTATTTTAATCTAGAAAATTCGGGATTTTTTTTAATCAGAGAAAATGAGGCTCCCTGGACCCTGATCATCATACAACCATCTTCCCCACACAGCACCAGACCTGTCTACATTTTTGTGATAAAAACAATGAATATATACCAAGTACAACAATGTACTCAGACAGTCACTCGGAATGTGTCAAAAAAGTCAGACCTGACCCAAAATTTTTAGATTGATGAAACTGCTTACAGGCAATAGAATGGTTACTTCTCTCCCACTCCCGTACCCCTTTTTCTTTAACTAAAATTCTAATGGGAAGTACTGAAATAAAGGGTGAGAACAATCTAATACCCAGCAATATTTGAAACCCCAAGAACATGAGAGAAGAGAGAGAGAGAGAGAGAGAGTGTGTGTGAGTGTGTGTGTGTGTGTGTGTATACACCAGTGTTTCCCCAAAGTTTTGATACCTGGGGGACACTTTTTGTCTGAATTAAAACTGGCTGCACACTTCATTCTTACACCTGAAAAAGGGAACAAGGAAAAGTGGTGGCAGTGGTGTGAACACAGTTTGCAGATGTCCAATCCTAGTGGAGCTCCCAAGCAGCTGGAAGGTACATGTGCACCAGAACTGGGGGCTGGGAGAAGCAGCTGTGGTACAGGACCAGAGAAAGCCCTCTTTGTGGGAGGCAGTGTGGGGCTGAACCAGGGAGGCACCCTCTTTGACAGGGCACATGAAGCCAGTCTGCTGTGTGCCCTGGAACCACAGGGGTAGGGGTTGTAAACAAACTCCATGCTGCTCTGGGGAGCCACAGGGTGCAGGGACACTTCTTGGAGAGGGCTCCCTAGAGCTCAGTGCAGTGGAGGCTGGTCCTGGGCAAGAGGGTTCCTGGCTGATCAGCTGGACCAGAGAAAGAAGGGAAGGGAGGGAGGCATCCACAACCACTTGCCCAACGGGGTTTGGAGGGAGCAGACACAGCATGTGTGAAGAGCAGGATGCAGCAGAGCATGGCGCTGAGCACTCAGGTGCACAGCGCAGTCATGACCCCAGCATGCAGGCAGGATGCAGTCAGTGCTGGCAGTTTGGAGATGTCCAATTCCCATGGTGACACTGCTTCTCCCAACCCCACCCACACTCTCCTACGTCCTGCTCTGCACACATATTGTGCCTCCCAGCTTAAAACCACAACAAAAACAAGGAGAAGTATCATTTTTGCAGCACACTTCCACCACTCGCAGCACTCGTGGGCCCCAGCACTTCCTTTGAGATTCACTGGTGTAAATGCATGAGAACCTGGAAGTAAAATTGACTCAGAACATATTACAACCTATAAAATCAACTGATTTACTTAAAAACAATCACCTAAATTTAAAACAGGGTACATATGTTTAAATAAGCTTTTTATCCTAGAATATTATGAGTATTAGTTCCCTTCTGTAGGCAGACAAGTGGCGGAAGAGTTGTGAAGTGATTTGCATAAGGTAGGGGGTGGCAACCCATGGCCCACAGGCTGAATCCACCTAGCTGAGCGATTTCATCGGGCCTGTGAAACCTGGATAACAACAACAATTCAGCAGCAGAGGAGGGAGAGGGAGTATTTGACAGAGATTTATTTGAGGGCATGAAGGATTACCTGCACAGCAGTGGTGGCCAGGTTGGAAATGTTAGTGACTGGACTGAGCTGTGTTATTTTGGTCCACTGCTTTTAAAAGGTTACTGACTCCAGGGCCAAATGCCATAGAGGAAAGATGCACTCCATATTGTTCCCAAAGCATATTTTCCACACCATGAAGCCCCATGAAAATTCCTATGACAACTTCATATATTAATCCTTATTTCAAGAAAATGGTAGTAGCTCTACTGTTTTGTGAGTGCAGAATGAAACAAGCAGATGCAATGAACAAACCTCAATTTTATCCGTTTTTGCATCACCCCAGTATATTTTGCTTTCTGCATAATCCAGTGCCAATCCATTTGGCCAGCCAAGGGAAGTATTCACCAGCACAATTCTGTCTGAACCATCTAATGCAGCTCTCTCAATCTTGGGAATTTCTCCCCAGTCAGTCCAATACATGTATCTGCAGAACAAAAAGTTGCAGAATTATTTATAAACCAATGCTCTTCAACATTTATACAGCTTCGCTCTCTCTCTCACACTTACTTTGACCCAAAATTGTATGATCACAAGGGATACAGTATAGGCCAGTGAATTTACAGACCAAATTAACATGGATTTCATTTACTAAAGGGACTAAGTTCAACCTGTGCAACATGTTCTCAATGGTATTCAGCCTTTTTAGAAACAATATCTATAAGTATCTCCTTACCCAACCATTGGATCCAATACGATAGCTCTGGGTTCTTCCAAGTCTTCTGATATCAAAATTTTTCTCATGGTCCCATTAAGTCTTGTCACCTCAATGCGATCAGTGCCAGTGTCAGTCCAATAAAGGTTTCGGGCAACCCAGTCCACTGCAATGCCATCAGGGTGTGCAATCTGTGCTGTGACAACGAACTGACAACCTGATCCGTCCACGAAAGAGCGGCGGATGGCCCTCACCTCATCATCTGTCCAATAGATGTAGCCTTCCACAGGATCATAGTCAATAGCAATGGCATGACGGATGTCCTCCAGTTGCAAGACAATGTCTGTAAAATCTGGGGTGTCTAAAGAAATGCGCCTTAAGTCCGTCCTGCGGGCTAGAAGCAGCAACTCAGTGGCACCTGTTCATAGCGAGAAGAAAACAAAAATCAAAACACACTTACTCAAAAATACTGCACATTAAACCTGGAAATTCTGAGCCATGGTCTCAGCTGGTACAAGCTAGTATTAGATTTCAATGGAGCTATGCAAATTGACTGGCACCAACTAAGACTATGGCCAAAGATCTGGAATGCAAAGTCTGGATCCAATGCTGACCAAAGTTGTTTTCTGTGGCAGTGGACCATCCAATTTTATGTGACAACAAAAACTTTTAATAGATGATATCTTCCTTGTCCAGCCTAGATTTTTTTACTAGCCATGTAAATCTGACAGAGCTCAAGATGTTAACTTTGTATTTGCAATTATCCTGTTAAAGGGGCTACCCTTCATTCTCTCTCTCTCTCAAAAAAGGGGCATCTATTGAGACTTTTGGGGGACAAGTGAATAGAGTTACAATCCCCTAGATAAAAAAAATCTAATGGAAACAGAGAAAATAACCTCTCTAGAAATACGGATTGACATTTAAATAGCAGAATATATAAGAAATAAAACAAACTAGTAAAATTAGAAAATCTCCTGAGAAACACCAATCTGAAAAGTTAGCCTTACTTTTTTTTTTTTTTTTTACAAGAAGACAAACACACTGTTACTAGGAATTGATTCAAATATCAGGACCTCTTCATCGGCACATCAGATGAAAGTCTATGGTGAGATTTGAAGACTACCATGAAAGCTGACAAAGACTAAAATAAACTGTATAGAAGCTTTGACAGCCTTTAGGTTGAGAAGAAACATGATTTGCTTACGTTACAGTGGATATTTTCTTACTGAATAAGACAAAAGGTACATTTTTGAATAATTATTTTCTCAAGTTAAAGTCATTTTAAAATTACCTAATACAAGTCCAAAATTAGATGATTTATCTGTCTGGTGTCTCAGAGGGAGAGTAATGTTGAACTTGGGAAAAGATGAGTTAGGAGTAGAGGTAAAATAACCTGTACATCCAACTGCAGATAAAAATGTGGCAATTATTGACCCCAGATAGTGAGGAAAAGGGCACAGGCTTGAGGGTAGCCAAAAAATTTACAGGCCATGGACTATATTAGGGGCCCAATCTTATGGGGTTCCCAGAGGCTTCTTTATAGATTAGTCAAGATTAAAGAAAATGACTCTACCCAATGGGACTCAGTGCTCAGTCTAGAAGATTCCATTAAGCATCTCTGTGATGCTTACTGTAACAAGGGGCTTTCTTGGGGTCAGTTGGCCACTGGCCCACCCACCTGTTTCTGAGCCAATCACCTGCCTCCTTTCCTACCATGTCTTAATGATACATTATTATGGTGTTAATTAGGCGGGAGGCTTCCCATTCTTGCCCTGATGCCAGGGGGCACTATCTGTGGCTCCATTCATCCCCTACACCGCAGCCCAAGCCTCACAGATGGCATTCAGGTGCCACGATGCTCTCCACTTCCAGCCAGACCAAGCTTAGCCCTCACTGTCAGGCCTTAGACACATACACATTCATAACACCCTCCTCTGACTAGGGCCTCTTATGCTCCACCCCCTCTCACAGGGTCTCCTTCACGCATCAACAACTTGTACTGCCTTGCTCCCTCTTGGAGCAGGGCCCTTTGGCCACAGGTTTTACCTAGCGCACACCTTGGGTGGCAGATATACCATCTTTTGGGCCTCTCCCATGACCCTCACCGGGGTAGTGTCCAGCCAATTACCCAACCGGGGCCAAGCTTGCCCTGGCCCCTCCCGGGGCAACTCTATGCGCGCACACACACACATACTGGGCTCCCAGACCTCTAGTTTCCCCCTCACTGAGGCTCCACATCCGCCCCTCTCACTGAGGCTCCACATCTCTACCCCCTCACTGGTGCCATGGGGCTTCTCTCCCCACTGGGGGCTCAGGTGGCCGTAGCCGTACCTGGCCCCACCTAGGTCTTACACCCTCTTTGGGCTCAGGTGGTCATAGCCATGTCTGGTACCCTTGTACCCACAATGTTGTGGCGGCTAGGGGTTAAGGTGCCCCGACCTGCCTTTCACCAGGGTGGTAACTGGCCTGGTATTTCCTGGGGGCTCCCACACCACTGGGAGCCCCACCAGGCCACCCACTCCCAGCAGGGTACAGTTGTAGGTCATGCCCAGGACCAGCAGCCTCCAACCCATCCCCCTAAGCTCCTCCCCTTACCTCCAAGATGCTTCATACAGCCTTTTAGCCAGGCAATGTTTTGGCCAAGCCTACCAGCAGCAAACTGCTCTGTTTATATAGGTGGCCAGAGTTCTAAAATGGCCGCTGTAATCAAGCACCTGCTGGCTGTTTGACTCAGCCCTTAAAGTGGCAGGCACCAACAGTGCCCTGCCACACTTAGTTTCAGTTCTCAAACTGTGGATTTGTGTCTCCAGAGATAACATCCTTGTTAAAAGCAGTATATGGAGATGAGAGATAACACACCTAATTATTTACCCATCAGCCCTCATGTCTCTTTGCAGGTTTGTACACACAGAGTCAAACCGTTACCTCTCTCTAAAAGTGCAAAGTTTCAAGAAGTTAAATGAATAAAGGATTGTTATGGGTGGAGTAGATCTAGGCAAGGAGGTAGAGTCTGGAAATAAATGCAAGGAGGGAGGGGCAGTAGAAACAAAGGGGAAACATTTTGAGCCGAATATTCCAGAAGTCTTGAGGGATATGTTTCTGAGTATAGCCTCTCCACTGATTTGAGATCTAGTGAGGGAATGGTATGGCAGAAAGGAAAACCTATCATGGCAGCAGGCTTGCCAGGCTGTAAAAGGGACCCTTGTTTGGGAATATTTTAATGAAGTTCCTCTACCTGTGGCATGCATGCATGCAAAATGCAACCAGTGCAACAAAGAAATACAAGGCCTGGTTGCCCAAATGAAGCAACATCATGAAAAGTGCTCCTTCTCAGGAGTAAGCCACTTTGAAGATGATAAATGGAACATGTTTGAACATGCAGAAACTCCAGGTTAGTAAACTTTCTTATTTCATACTTCTTTCGTAAGGACTGTTTGTCTTCCCTGTCCATAACTTTTGGGTGGACTTCTGAACTACTTGAATTCTCATAAAAATGTTTGAGCTAAAAAAATAGTTGTTATATTATGAAACTGTCATGTTTTTAATGCAGTTGTGATATAAAATAATGGCTGAAATAGGCAGATCTTTCTTTTAAAGTTTCACTTTTAAAGTAGTACTGAGTGCAATAAGTAATACTAAACTAATAGTACTGTAGTGACTGCATTGACTTCTTTTGTTCAGGAGGATCCATCCTCAACATACAGGATTCTGACTATCCATCTTCAACATCATTGTCACTGTCTACAGATTCAGAGTTATCTGCTAATGATACTAGTGTTCCAGTCAAATGTATATCACCTGTAGCAAAAAGAAAAAAAATCTCCATCATCCTGAAACAACCTTAAATAAGTTTGTAATAAGAACCAGCAGATTACAGCACAGGGCAACTGATGTAAAAAACTGCTCACTTTATTTATGCAACACATTCTCCTTTCCATATGGTTGAGAACACACACTTTATTGACATGGTTCAGTCATTATGACCAGGATACAGTCCGCCCAACAGATATAGAAAGCAAGTTGCTGAATAAAGTGTATGAGAAAGAAACTGAACAGCATGCAAAAAATCTAGAGGGGAAAACTGTTAACCTGAGTCTTGATGGGTGGAGCAATGTCCACAATGATCCAGTAATATGTGCTTGTGTGACAAAAGGGACTGTCTACCTTACAGAAATAACTGATACATCTGGAAATGCACACAAAGCAGAATACTTACAAGTAGCAGCAGTAAAAGCTGTAACAAACTGTGAAAAAATGCTGCAAATGTATCAAAGATGAGAAGATATCTAGAAGAAAGTGAAGAAAGCCCCAAGCTAATAACATAAGGCTGCAACACTCATTGGATGCACCTCTTCACCAAACACTTCAGTGCTCCAGAAATAAAGGCTAATGTTGATGAATTACACAATACTTCCGTAACAACCACTTTGCAGTAGCTGCCCTGAAGAAAACAGGAGGAACCAAACTAACTCTCCTACAAGATGTCATGACCCAAAAGGCATGATTGTGTGTGTGCTTCAGCACCAGAATTATCCCTGCCAAGTTGCAGAGCATTGCACGGGAGAGTTTCCTGTTGCAGAGGAAACCCCGGTGCAGGGACGCGTTTCCCGCCTTTTCTGCAGCTTCTTTTGCAGAGTGCATTGCTCATGTTGCAAGAGGAATGCACGGTGCAAAACAGTTCCTGCCACCGGTATGCAAATTCATTCCCCGTGATTGGCTAGTGCTAAATTATTCACACGTGGCGGCTAACGATTGGCCTGTTAGCCGTATAAGAGGCTTGAGCGGTTTCCGCCCAAGCCGAAGAGGACTCCACATCCATCTCGTGGGGACTCTGGGTACACAGCAGGGTAATAGAAACCCTGTGTGAGATCCAGAGGAAAGTGGCGGCCTGATCCACCACCCACCTCTTCCCGTCTTCGAGCGTGACTTTTATAAGACGTATCTACGATTTCCATTTTGGTGGCTCGTTCACCCAGAGCATCCGGAGCTCTGCACCGTGGAGCCTAGCAACCTCCACGAGACCGTCTGTGTTGTCTGTCTGTAACCGCAACTCAATCAAGTTTTCCAGCCTACACCACTGCCATCTCGGTGTAAGTAAACAATCTTTAAAACTACCGATACTCGTTTGTGCCTAATTCCAGCTCGACGGCCTTCCCTCTCTGACCCGGCGTGCCCGGGCTGCTGGCCACAGCCCGCGTGCAGCGCGGAAAAGGGCTCAGGTCGCTCCCAGCTCGCACACAAGACATGCGATGGATCTCAGTAGTGGACTGTTTTGAGTGATATATTGAGAACTGGCCTAATTTGATGACAATTCGTGAAACAAATCATGACAAAACAGATGGAACTGTCATAGCCAAAGTTCTCAACTTTGGGCTAAAGAGAAATGTAGAACATAGGCTGACTATACTGAAGTCTATTTCCACAGCTTTGAACAAAGTGAAGGGAAATCGCTGTTTTATTGCTGATGCTGTTGAAATTTGGAAGGAACTGTGTGAGACTTTGAAAAGAGAAATATGCAATGACATATTACAGTTGAATTACAGGCATTAAAAAAAGAACGGCTCTATCTCCAGCTCATTTTATGGCCAATATTCTCAATACTCAGTACCAGAGTCAATCTTTAACTGCTGAAGAGGAGGAATTGGCTGATATGGGCATCCAGCAATCATCCCCCCATAATACAAACTATAATAAATTTCAGAGCTAAGGGTGAACTATTCAAGAAATATTTGTTTGCTGATGAGGTTTTAAGAAAGTCACACCAGTGAACTGGTGGAAGTCACTTAAGCACCTGGATCCATCAGAGACTACTGAAGTGATAATCTTGCTTTTAACAGCAGTAGCTGCTTCTTCAGGAAAGAATATTTTTTCTTCTGTAGAAAGATTATTTTCTTCCTTTGGACGAATTCATTGACAAATTGAGAAATTGCTTGGGAACTGAAAAAGCAGGAAAGCTTGTCTTTCTTTTCCAGTCTATGAATGAATAAACAGGAAGAGGAGGGTAAAGACTGAATTTGCTACATTACCCAGTATTTTAAGTTTCTCACATTAACTTCGCTGAAATAATCTATTTAATTTTTGCTAAAAACACATTTCACATTTATAACTAAAATAGTTTTGTTAAAATAATTATGCATGTTTGTTGCTGAAAAAATATCCAAAATACATAAGCTTATTGTTTTAGTTAAATAAAACAATTTAAATGTCTATTGTTTTTGGTGCTGGTTGTTGTTGTCCTAATACAGTGTGGCAAAAATATCCCCCAAATATCCATGATTCATCTAGTGAATTGGAGATAAGAGAATTAGAGATAGTTCACCCCCAATGTAGTGTGTACCTTCTAAAAATGAAACCTACATCTATCTCTGAGTTGTGAATAATATGTATAAAGGTTATATCAAACAGCACGCATTCCATTTTTGCAGGAAACAATGATGATTAAGCATTTTCTGATGCTTAATTTAAGGGGAAAAAATTAAACATCAAATAAAGACACATTTATAAGGACACAACCTTGATACTACATAACATAGCTTTTTAAAAAAAAAGAAATATTTGCTTTTTAAAAGGGGTCTTACATTTGAAGAATGACAGTATGCATTTTTAAGCAATCCTGCTAATGAGGAACTTGCAATATCTAATTGCTGATGCAGACAATCTGCAATTATATTTCTAAAGATTATTTAAATAATTACAACCATGTGACTTAGAAAAGGAAAGCAGGCAGAAGTAATAAGATTGCCATAATTACAAAACTTCAAAATCATTCAACCAATTTCCCAAAGAACCTTATTATTCATATTAACCAATTATAATTAAAAAAATCTTTAACAATTCAGCTTTAATGCCAAAACAAACTTGCATTGCATTATGTTGCATAAAGTATTAATGGGGTAACAAAAAATCTCTGATTAGAACCCCATGTGCATTTATCTGAGTTTCCTTCTTGACCTAAATTGTGGAAATTATATGATTTGGGAATTTTTAGCTTTTCTTACTTATTGATTTTAAATTATCTAATGCAATTAAGCAGTAGGAATCTCAGGTCTGTCAGTGTTCAGAGGATTAAATGAAGAATTTCAGGTATTGGTACATCTGAGATGAAACTTTTAAAAACGTCTTTGTTATCCCTCTCAGATCAGCAGAGGCTTCAAAGAATGATTGGAACTAACCATAAAGTCTTCAGTTGTGTAACACAATGTCTATGCTGAAATTCACCCTTTAAATTGACCAATTGACCTTTCAATTGTTCCCAAAGAAGGCAGATTTCAACTCAGTTCAGTATTCTGCTTTCAGGTTACAACACTTTTGTTTAGTCAAATAAGAGTCTGCACCTCTAAGCCTTAATTCAGTATCAGGAAATTATTGGCTTTCAGTTCACCCATGTTGCACACAGAATCCTTGAGCTAAGATTTCATGGTCTTTATCCAGGGGCATAGCAAACATTCCTGGCATCAGCCAAAACCAAACAGCACAAAAACAAGAGACAGAGAAGGCCAATCAAGCAATAAAAAGTTAAAAACGTGCTTTAGAGCTATTATCCACCCCTTCGTAAATAGACTACTCAGCTGCCTAGTTATAGTGTCTTTGAAACTCATTCAGTTAGGAAAATGGGAACTGATTAGCAGAGCAGCACCTCATTAGACCCCAAGGCTGAAGGAGCATTAGTCCAGATGACCTCAGGTAGCTTCTGATTGTTCTGACTAATAGTAAAAATAGTAAATCAAAAGGTTTGAAATATCTATCAGATGACCACTGCCCCCTCCCCCACCATGACCATCAACCAGGGACAAAGAAAAGGGGATTCAGGAAAACACAAGCACAGCACTTCTGCATGTACAGATACAGAGACACATATACACACTATACAATTGTTTAAGGAACATCAATTGCAAAGCCTGACAAAACTAGGAATCAACAACAGAGAAATTTTGCTGCTTAAACCATGACAACAACGGGCTGCAATCTAAAAACTCAGTATTTTGTTAACTCCAGCTTCACTGGCCACTTCAAGCCACAAACACCCTACCTAAACTCCACTGCAGGATTTGGCACACATCCAGCAGAGTGGTTTTGATTTTTGACAAGCCCCCTACAGCCTACTTACACACATACTTTTCTCTACCCTGTAATAAAAACAAATGTTTAATCTAAAATAATGCCAGTTTATGTTGGTTTGGTAAAAGATATTAAGAAACTGATGCCACTTTGATGAGTGTGACAGAGGGAAAATTCATACCATGTTATGCATACATAAAAAGGGAAAAAATGCAAGGAAGAGGATTTCTGGTTGGGGTGTGCATGCATAAAGGCTTGTATATCAATCATTTATCAGGACACTGAAGCTCCCTAAGAAGATACAAAACAGCTCATGCTACCAACAACACTGGTACGCTGCACTGAAATGCCTTTCAAAGCCTGTCTTCACTACTCTCAAGGTATGGCTGCAGCACATGCAGACATACCTGAACTACCTAAAATCTACAGCAGTGATTGTATCCTTTCAAGAGTGTTACAGGGTGTCACACCGTTAGGTGTATAAACATGATTCACAAGATAATCCCATAGATTTCAAACAGGAATCCATAGCGTTAAAAGCATTCTGAACTGTTGTGTTCTTCCTGAATAGAAAAATTACTCTTATCATTTTTCCATAGCCAAAAAACCAGTGAAAACTAAGAGCTGACATTTTCTGAGGGGTGCTTTGAGTCTAACAAGGTTGAAAATCACTGATATACAGAGTTTTGGTTTTGCCAGTAGCAAAGATAACTGCAACACAGACTTTAGTGCAAAGCAAACTTAGTCATCCAAATAGATATTCAAAATTCCTGGCAGGCTTATACTACAGCCTGAGCTACCATGTCTTCAATGCTATCAATACATAACATATTTACAATAAATTATAACTAGCCAGATATAGTTATATGGATTGCAACCAACTCTCTCCCCCAATTGCAATGTAAAGGTCTGTCTATATAGGAGAGTTTGTGTATAATCAGCTACTGTGTGAATTTACAGTAAACTAACTCCCCCACTAACTCTCCAAATGGATGCTTTTATCAAGCACTTGCAAAGTGGAGTGAGCACTCAGGGGATGTGGCAGATCCTGCTAGGAAAGGAAAGGACTGAGATGACATCATGGACCGTCTCACTGCAATCACTATGACTGCGGTATGCAAATGTGAAGGGGGAGCATGGGACAGAGAGCGTTGTGATGTCACAACGGTCCTGCCCTTGTCTCTCCCTTGCCTGACCAGCCATTGTCCAGTCCAGACTTGGGATCACTGAGGAACTGGAATTTTCTTTCTGTCTCCTAAGGCATCAAGTCTAGGTGGCTGCTGTGAGAGAAGCACAGGAGAATGGATTGCCCTGAGAACCTGTATCCTGACTCCTCTTCCCCTTCCCCTTCCCCCTTACCATCCCCTATCTTGCCTTCAGGCCCCATAGTGGCCTCCACTCCTCCCTCCCTAGCCACACCATGCAGTCCAACACATCCAAATAGTTCTGAAGGGTCAGTAAAGGGTTACTAACCCTTGCATAAAAGCATGCCTTCTCAATTAAAGGGACAGGATGCTCATAAAATCAGACCCTTTGACTACCATCTGGCTGATCTCCTGCAAAAATTCATAATGGGTTTAGCAGTCATTAGTTTATGAACTATTCAGTGCTGAAGATGCAAGAGCAATGCTTTAAAAATGAGTGCCTCTAGGTATGCCATACTGAAACTTGTTGGGTGCTCAGCACTTTTAGAGAAAAAAGAAGTCAAGCTACTTCTTTAGATGCCTGCATCTGAACCGAAAAGCTTTATTCTGGGCACCTAAGAACCTTAATCTACTTTTACTAAGCAATTTGACAGCTGGGATTACAAACTGCATTAGTTCTTGTACTAAAACGTCTTGCAAAAGAAATCATTAAAAAACAAAAAAACAAAAAAAAAGTAAAATTTAAATGTGCACATGGCGAGGGCAAAGAAGGCCTAAGGAAAAACATAAAAGCAAGCAGATACTTGTAATGACATAACTTTAAACTCCAATGTCTTGTGACCATGCGAAACTTTACAATGAATTCCAGCTTCATATTGGTACAAAGCATTTGTTTCTTGGCCTGCTAATTTGTAAATTACTACTTTAAAACCATCACTGGTTCCTTCAGCTAGTAGTCATCTCCAGCATTGGTCCACAAATTAACAGCTAACTAGACCTACACCTAGGATGAGTATAATTTTTCCGTGTCTTATTGAACCCGTGCCTCCTGTGGGTCCTGCACAGATCCATGCTTCAGAAAGAGGCACAGGGCGGCAAGGGTCCTGGCAAGGAGACACGGGGCCGTGGGTACCAGCATAGGCGTGGGTGGCGCAGGACCCAGAGAATCCCCAGCACCCAGTGCCAACATAATGGGACCTGCACACCCAGGAAAATTCCTGCCAGGAGATTCCTCAGGTAGGCACTAAGGGGAATGGGAAAAAAGCCACCTTAAAGAAAACAGACGCTGGTTGTGAAAAAGCAACTCCAATTCATACTACCTATGTCACAGCCACAAATTATGGCACAACAAGAGGTTTGGGTGAGTGTTTTAACTTTATGCCACCATAAAAATATTTATGGTGGCACAAAAATATTTATGGTTGCACAAAGGCAATAAAAGGTAATGCCTGTTTTTATCCACAGTGAGGTAGGTTTTCCAGAGGCAGTCCTACATTGCAACCAGAAATGCAGAGTTCTGGTCTCCGTTCCCAAGCAAAAGAAGAAAAACAGAAAATGAGCGTCAGGATTACTGGATGTCTCTTCTTGACTGTGAACAGAAAACCCAAAACAAGATTCACATAAGAGAGAAAAGATTATTTTCTTCATTAGGAAAGGCTAAGCTGAAGAGGTCATTCTTTATTTTCACTAGGCCAACAATGGAAATATGCATATGAAAAGTAGCAACAGTGAGAAATTATAAATATATAAATAAAGCCCAGTGTAAACAAACCCAGAGTGCAAGTAGATGAATGGGGAGATCTTCAAAAAAATGTACCATATTTACTTGAACCCAAGATGAGATCATACCCCCACTTTCAACATAGGTAAGGTGGGGAGGGTGGGGAAGGAGACAGGCAACTGGCTCCGACTATGGCGCTGAGCCTAGGTCTGGATCAGTCAGAGATGTATCAGCCACCTGCCTTTCCCCCGCCCCACAGAGCTTCTGCCCCCTCTCCTCACCCCCACTCCTCTGCCTGCCCCCACTGTACTGTCAGACACAGTTCCAGCTCCATTCCCTCCTGGACAAGGAGCAGATGGAAGCAGGGCCCCTGCCCAGCCATGCAAAAGCATCCCATGGCCAGAGCTGCACTACAGCTGCTGATTGCCTGGGGAAGGGGATAGAAGTCCCATGTGCTCCATGCCTGGGAGGGTATGAAGCCAAGCCAAAGCTGTGCCTGACAGTAGCAGTGGGGGAGGATGGAAGGTGGAGAAAACGGCTGTGGAGAACAGGTGTGAGGGCAGAGGCTGCAGTAGAAAGGCAGCAGGACAGCCACTGCCATCCATATACAGAATATAATGGGGGGGGGGGTCATCTTAAATTCAAAGTCATCTTGGATTCAGGTAAATGCAGTAGTTCATCTTGAGCTGCAGAGGGGACATGTGGGGTGGCAAAGGGGGCCACCTGCACCCTCCAGACCGCATGCCCCCCTGCCATTGCTTTCCCTATTATAGCAGTGGGGGAGCAAATTTAAGATGACCCTCTGATAATCAGATTCTAATTATCTACTGTATATTTCCATTCTAATGCATGGAAATATATAGCAAATTTAGAATTTTTCCATATATAGAACCTAATTTTGGGCAGGGGCATCTTAAATTTGAAGTCATCCTGGATTCCCGCTAAATGTGGTAGTTCATCTCAAGTATACTTCCCACATACCTCTGTCTCGGATGGCCAGAAGAATCGATAGCAGTGGCGTTGCTTTTTCGTAAAGGAAAGACTTGTAACTGCCTTGTTCCCAAGTCGACAACAACTAATCCTTTATTTGGCAGCTTAGACCCTGGGAGGGGTCCTAGCAGATCTACCTGCCAGACTTTTCCTGCTTGGAACTGTGGAGAGTCGAAAGCTCCGAGCTGATGCTTGGTTCTATGGCACTTCTCTTTAGCACGTATCTCACAGGTCTGAGCTACCTTTTCCCAATCGCACCGAACTCCGTATGAGGCCGGCTCCATAATGGTTTGGCACCAACGTTGATGGCAAGCTCGTGGTCCTGGGTGACCCCAATTTTCGTGAAGCCACGCGAGGAACGGATTTACTTCAGGACCGGAGATAGATGTGACAGGCAAAACTACGTCAGTCCAGAGTGGGTCTTCTAAGAGCTTATCAATGACCTCATGTACTGGATCAGTATCCGGATGGTGGGACTTAGTGTGCCTAACTAACGGGAGTCGTGCAAATTTGGTTAATGTTTTCCAGATGTCTTGCCAATCATTCAAATTTTCAGTGGGAAAGGCTGTACCAGTAAGAATTTTATAAATGTACTGCGAATCAATTGCGATGATTGGAACAGGAAGTGTATCGTCATGATGTGTCAGACAATGCTCCAGTACCTTGAGGAACCCTAACAATTCGCATTTTTGGGACGAATTATCATCTGGGTCGGCTTGAAATATTTCCTTATCGTGACAAGCCTTGCAATAGTATCCATAGCCTCCTTCATGTCGGGAGTTCCATCTGAGGCCATCCATGCCAGGGCAGAAGTTCCATACAGTGTAGGGACCTTCTCCTCATCTTCTGGGCTTGGAT